>NC_068454.1:19493972-19718972 GCF_023373465.1 Oncorhynchus keta | reverse complement strand
CATGATCATTGATGCCCCACGAGGTGAGATCTTGCATGGAGCCCCAGACCGAGGGTGTTTGACCATCATCTTGAACTTCTTCCATTTTCTAATAATTGCGCCAACAGTTGTTGCCTTCTCACCAAGCTGCTTGCCTATTGTCCTGTAGCCCATCCCAGCCTTGTGCAGGTCTACAATTTTATCCCTGATGTCTTTACACAATTCTCTGGTCTTGGCTATTGTGGAGAGGTTGGAGTCTGTTTGATTGAGTGTGTGGACAGGTGTCTTTTATACAGGTAATGAGTTCAAAGAGGTGCAGTTAATACAGGTAATGAGTGGAGAACAGGAGGGCTTCTTAAAGAAAAACTAACAGGTCTGTGAGAGTCGGAATTCTTACTGGTTGGTAGGTGATCAAATACTTATGTCATGCAATAAAATGCAAATGAATTACTTAAAAGTCATACAATGTGATTTTCTGGATTTTTGTTTTAGATTCCGTCTCTCACAGTTGAAGTGTACCTATGATATAAATTACAGACCTCTACATGCTTTGTAAGTAGGAAAACCTGCAAAATCGCCATTGTATCAAATACTTGTTCTCCTCACTGTAGATAGAGATAGCTCGAGGGAGGGGGGGGCTTCTCTCAACAATATCTACGACCACAGTCCACCACTGGTTTAATGGACATCATTTATGTTTACTGGCAGAACCCCTTTCCCTTCACAAACATTTGTGTACACACTCACACATACGCAGCGTGTACACATGCAAGGACGCACACACACGAATGCAGGCCTGCCTGGTATGACTTTATTCTCCCATTTCCCTGCCTGCTTCTGGTGGGTTATTAAACACTACCCAGAGTTCCCTTGCCATGACCCTCCTTGCCTCTTTCCTCACCTTCCCTCGCCCTTCCCTCGCCCTTCCCTCCCTCCCTCCCTCCCTCCCTCCCTCCCTCCCTCCCTCCCTCCCTCCCTCCCTCCCTCCCTCCCTCCCTCCCTCCCTCCCTCCCTCCCTCCCTCCCTCCCTCCCTCCCTCCCTCCCCTCGCCCCTCCCTCCCTCCCTCCCTCCCTCGCCCCTCCCTCCCTCCCTCCCTCCCTCCCCTCCCTCTCTCCCCTCCCTCCCTCCCTCAACTCTCCCTTTCCCGTTAGGCCAGGCAGAGTCCAGTGATCCATCTCTGAGACAGCAAGCAGGAGGCAGAGGAGAAAGGCAGCCGGATGTGTGTGTTCACATAAGTACGTGTATTTGTGTGTGATGCTGCCGTTGGGTGTGTGCAGATCCCCTTAATTACCCCAATCGTAATGACATCAGGGGGGGTCAAGGGGGTTGGTGGGGGGGGTAAATCTCCCTTCGACACAAAAGGATCAGAGATACATCGACATCATTAGCGTAGAAATAAGCTCCCCATTATAGCAGAGGAAGAGAGTAGCAGCCACTCCACAGCCAGGGGATAGCCCCATCCCTCATCCCTTCCTGAAGGGAACCCGCTCAGACCTCTCCCCAGAGATGGTGCTCCGGGCCAGGGCTGAGCAGCAGGGAGGAGTGGCCCAGCTGGTGAGCCGTCCTGGGGGATGAGAGTGCGTCTGAGCTTTTGACCCTACAGCCCTCTGGGACTCAGCCTGTGGCTAGACTAATGCTAACGGAGGAGCGGGCTGGGTTTAAAATGTTAAGCCTCCCTGAGTGGAGACTCAAGAGCCCCCCACTGGTCCCAAATCCTCCCAGGAGAACTCTCTCCCAGTTTTTTTTATTTTTATTACAATTTATCTTTTTGCTTCCCTTCATCCACTATTTCCCCATACTCCTTCTTGTTTCCTTTCTTTTCTCTTTGCTACTTCTCTCTCCTGTTCTCTCTTCACCCTGTGCTGCTTCTCTCTCCTGTTCTCTCTTCACCCTGTGCTGCTTCTCTCTCCTGTTCTCTCTTCACCCTGTGCTGCTTCTCTCTCCTGTTCTCTCTTCACCCTGTGCTGCTTCTCTCTCCTGTTCTCTCTTCACCCTGTGCTGCTTCTCTCTCCTGTTCTCACTCCTCTCTTCACCCTGTGCTGCTTCTCTCTCCTGTTCTCACTCCTCTCTTCACCCTGTGCTGCTTCTCTCTCCTGTTCTGACTCCTCTCTCTTCACCCTGTGCTGCTTCTCTCTCCTGTTCTCTCTTCACCCTGTGCTGCTTCTCTCTCCTGTTCTCACTCCTCTCTTCACCCTGTGCTGCTTCTCTCTCCTGTTCTCTATTCACCCTGTGCTGCTTCTCTCTACTGTTCTCACTCCTCTCTCTTCACCCTGTGCTGCTTCTCTCTCCTGTTCTCACTCCTCTCTTCACCTGTGCTGCTTCTCTCTCCTGTTCTCACTCCTCTCTTCACCCTGTGCTGCTTCTCTCTCCTGTTCTCACTCCTCTCTTCACCCTGTGCTGCTTCTCTCTCCTGTTCTCACCCCTCTCTTCACCCTGTGCTGCTTCTCTCTCCTGTTCTCACTCCTCTCTTCACCTGTGCTGCTTCTCTCTCCTGTTCTCACTCCTCTCTTCACCCTGTGCTGCTTCTCTCTCCTGTTCTCACTCCTCTCTTCACCCTGTGCTGCTTCTCTCTCCTGTTCTCACTCCTCTCTCTTCACCCTGTGCTGCTTCTCTCTCCTGTTCTCACTCCTCTCTTCACCCTGTGCTGCTTCTCTCTCATTCTCACTCCTTTCTTCACCCTGTGCTGCTTCTCTCTCGTGTTCTCACTCCTCTCTTCACCCTGTGCTGCTTCTCTCTCCTGTGCTCACTCCTCTCTTCACCCTGTGCTACTTCTCTCTCCTATTCTCTCTTCACCCTGTGCTGCTTCTCTCTCCTGTTCTCACTCCTCTCTTCACCCTGTGCTGCTTCTCTCTCCTGTTCTCACTCCTCTCTTCACCCTGTGCTGCTTCTCTCTCCTGTTCTCACTCCTCTCTTCACCCTGTGCTGCTTCTCTCTCATTCTCACTCCTTTCTTCACCCTGTGCTACTTCTCTCTCCTATTCTCTCTTCACCCTGTGCTGCTTCTCCTGTTCTCACTCCTCTCTCTTCACCCTGTGCTGCTTTTCTCTCGTTCTCACTCCTCTCTTCACCCTGTGCTGCTTCTCTCTCCTGTTCTCACTCCTCTCTTCACCCTGTGCTGCTACTCTCTCATTCTCACTCATTTCTTCACCCTGTGCTGCTTCTCTCTCCTGTTCTCACTCCTCTCTTCACCCTGTGCTTCTTCTCTCTCCTGTTCTCACTCCTCTCTCTTCACCCTGTGCTGCTTCTCTCTCGTTCTCACTCCTCTTTCTTCACCCTGTGCTGCTTCTCTCTCATTCTCGCTCCTCTCTTCACCCTGTGCTGCTTCTCTCTCCTGTTTCTCTTCACCCTGTGCTGCTTCCCTCTCATTCTCACTCCTCTCTTCACCCTGTGCTGCTTCTCTCTCCTGTACTCACTCCTCTCTTCACCCTGTGCTGCTTCTCTCTCCTGTTTTCTCTTCACCCTGTGCTGCTTCCCTCTCATTCTCACTCCTCTCTTCACCCTGTGCTGCTTCTCTCTCCTGTTCTCACTCCTCTCTTCACCCTGTGCTGCTTCTCTCTCCTGTTCTCACTCCTCTCTTCACCTTGTGCTGCTTCTCTCTCCTGTTCTCACTCCTCTCTTCACCCTGTGCTGCTTCTCTCTCCTGTTCTCACTCCTCTCTCTTCACCCTGTGCTTCTTCTCTTTCCTGTTCTCACTCCTCTCTTCACCCTGTGCTGCTTCTCTCTCCTGTTCTCACTCCTCTCTCTTCGCCCTGTGCTGCTCCTCTCTCCTGTTCTCTCTTCACCCTGTGCTGCTTCTCTCTCCTGTTCTCACTCCTCTCTTCACCCTGTGCTGCTTCTCTCTCCTGTTCTCACCCCTCTCTTCATCCTGTGCTGCTTCTCTCTCCTGTTCTCACTCCTCTCTCTTCGCCCTGTGCTGCTCCTCTCTCCTGTTCTCTCTTCACCCTGTGCTGCTTCTCTCTCCTGTTCTCACTCCTCTCTTCACCCTGTGCTGCTTCTCTCTCCTGTTCTCACTCCTCTCTTCACCCTGTGCTGCTTCTCTCTCCTGTTCTCACTCCTCTCTTCACCCTGTGCTGCTTCTCTCTCCTGTTCTCACTCCTCTCTTCACCCTGTGCTGCTTCTCTCTCCTGTTCTCACTCCTCTCTTCACCCTGTGCTGCTTCTCTCTCCTGTTCTCACTCCTCTCTTCACCCTGTGCTGCTTCTCTCTCCTGTTCTCTCTTCACCCTGTGCTGCTTCTCTCTCCTGTTCTCACTCCTCTCTTCACCCTGTGCTGCTTCTCTCTCCTGTTCTCACTCCTCTCTTCACCCTGTGCTGCTTCTCTCTCCTGTTCTCTATTCACCCTGTGCTGCTTCTCTCTCCTGTTTTCACTCCTCTCTCTTCACCCTGTGCTGCTTCTCTCTCCTGTTCTCACCCCTCTCTCTTCACCCTGTGCTGCTTCTCTCTCCTGTTCTCACTCCTCTCTTCACCTGTGCTGCTTCTCTCTCCTGTTCTCACTCCTCTCTTCACCCTGTGCTGCTTCTCTCTCCTGTTCTCACCCCTCTCTTCACCCTGTGCTGCTTCTCTCTCCTGTTCTCACTCCTCTCTCTTCACCCTGTGCTGCTTCTCTCTCCTGTTCTCACTCCTCTCTTCACCCTGTGCTGCTTCTCTCTCCTGTTCTCACTCCTCTCTTCACCCTGTGCTGCTTCTCTCTCATTCTCACTCCTTTCTTCACCCTGTGCTGCTTCTCTCTCGTGTTCTCACTCCTCTCTTCACCCTGTGCTGCTTCTCTCTCCTGTTCTCACTCCTCTCTTCACCCTGTGCTGCTTCTCTCTCATTCTCACTCCTTTCTTCACCCTGTGCTACTTCTCTCTCCTATTCTCTCTTCACCCTGTGCTGCTTCTCCTGTTCTCACTCCTCTCTCTTCACCCTGTGCTGCTTTTCTCTCGTTCTCACTCCTCTCTTCACCCTGTGCTGCTTCTCTCTCCTGTTCTCACTCCTCTCTTCACCCTGTGCTGCTACTCTCTCATTCTCACTCATTTCTTCACCCTGTGCTGCTTCTCTCTCCTGTTCTCACTCCTCTCTTCACCCTGTGCTTCTTCTCTCTCCTGTTCTCACTCCTCTCTCTTCACCCTGTGCTGCTTCTCTCTCGTTCTCACTCCTCTTTCTTCACCCTGTGCTGCTTCTCTCTCATTCTCGCTCCTCTCTTCACCCTGTGCTGCTTCTCTCTCCTGTTTTCTCTTCACCCTGTGCTGCTTCCCTCTCATTCTCACTCCTCTCTTCACCCTGTGCTGCTTCTCTCTCATTCTCACTCCTCTCTTCACCCTGTGCTGCTTCTCTCTCCTGTTCTCACTCCTCTCTTCACCTTGTGCTGCTTCTCTCTCCTGTTCTCACTCCTCTCTTCACCCTGTGCTGCTTCTCTCTCCTGTTCTCACTCCTCTCTTCACCCTGTGCTGCTTCTCTCTCCTGTTTTCGCTTCACCCTGTGCTGCTTCTCTCTCCTGTTCTCACTCCTCTCTTCACCCTGTGCTGCTTCTCTCTCCTGTTCTCACTCCTCTCTTCACCCTGTGCTGCTTCTCTCTCCTGTTCTCTTTTCACCCTGTGCTGCTTCTCTCTCCTGTTCTCACTCCTCTCTTCACCCTGTGCTGCTTCTCTCTCCTGTTCTGACTCCTCTCTTCACCCTGTGCTGCTTCTCTCTCCTGTTCTCACTCCTCTCTTCACCCTGTGCTGCTTCTCTCTCCTGTTCTCACTCCTCTCTCTTCACCCTGTGCTGCTTCTCTCTCCTGTTCTCTCTTCACCCTGTGCTGCTCCTCTCTCCTGTTCTCACTCCTCTCTCTTCACTCTGTGCTGCTTCTCTCTCCTGTTCTCACTTCTCTCTTCACCCTGTGCTGCCTCTCTCTCCTGTTCTAACTTCTCTCTTCACCCTGTGCTGCTTCTCTCTCCTGTTCTCACTTCTCTCTTCACCCTGTGCTGCTTCTCTCTCCTGTTCTCACTCCTCTCTTCACCCTGTGCTGCTTCTCTCTCCTATTCTCACTCCTTTCTTCACCCTGTGCTGCTTCTCTCCTATTTTTTCATTCATCTACCTTTTTTCATTAATGTTCTAAGAGAGGAGTCAGAACAGGAGAGAGAAGAGTCAGAACAGGAGAGAGAAGCAGCACAGGGTGAAGAGAGAAGTGAGAACAGGAGAGAGAGGCAGCACAGGGTGAAGAGAGAACAGGAGAGAGAAGCAGCACAGGGTGAAGGGAGAACAGGAGAGAGAAGCAGCACAGGGTGAAGGGAGAACAGGAGAGAGAAGCAGTACAGGGTGAAGAGAGGAGTCAGAACAGGAGAGAGAAGCAGCACAGGGTGAAGAGAGGAGTGAGAACAGGAGAGAGAAGCAGCACAGGGTGAAGGGAGAACAGGAGAGAGAAGCAGCACAGGGTGAAGGGAGAACAGGAGAGAGAAGCAGCACAGGGTGAAGGGAGAACAGGAGAGAGAAGCAGCACAGGGTGAAGGGAGAACAGGAGAGAGAAGCAGCACAGGGTGAAGAGAGGAGTCAGAACAGGAGAGAGAAGCAGCACAGGGTGAAGAGAGGAGTGAGAACAGGAGAGAGAAGCAGCACAGGGTGAAGAGAGAACAGGAGAGAGAAGCAGCACAGGGTGAAGGGAGAACAGGAGAGAGAAGCAGCACAGGGTGAAGAGAGGAGTCAAAACAGGAGAGAGAAGCAGCACAGGGTGAAGAGAGAGGAGTGAGAACAGGAGAGAGAAGCAGCAACGGGTGAAGAGAGAACAGGAGAGAGAAGCAGCACAGGGTGAAGAGAGAACAGGAGAGAGAAGCAGCACAGGGTGAAGAGAGGAGTGAGAACAGGAGAGAGAAGCAGCACAGAGTGAAGAGAGAGGAGTGAGAACAGGAGAGAGAAGCAGCACAGGGTGAAGAGAGAACAGGAGAGAGAAGCAGCACAGGGTGAAGAGAGGAGTGAGAACAGGAGAGAGAAGCAGCACAGTGTGAAGAGAGAACAGGAGAGAGAAGCAGCACAGGGTGAAGAGAGGAGTGAGAACAGGAGAGAGAAGCAGCACAGAGTGAAGAGAGAACAGGAGAGAGAAGCAGCACAGGGTGAAGAGAGGAGTGAGAACAGGAGAGAGAAGCAGCACAGAGTGAAGAGAGAGGAGTGAGAACAGGAGAGAGAAGCAGCACAGGGTGAAGAGAGAACAGGAGAGAGAAGCAGCACAGGGTGAAGAGAGGAGTGAGAACAGGAGAGAGAAGCAGCACAGAGTGAAGAGAGAGGAGGGAGAACAGGAGAGAGAAGCAGCACAGGGTGAAGAGAGAACAGGAGAGAGAAGCAGCACAGGGTGAAGAGAGGAGTGAGAACAGGAGAGAGAAGCAGCACAGGGTGAAGAGAGGACAGGAGAGAGAAGCAGCACAGGGTGAAGAGAGGAGTGAGAACAGGAGAGAGAAGCAGCACAGGGTGAAGAGAGAACAGGAGAGAGAAGCAGCACAGGGTGAAGAGAGGAGTGAGAACAGGAGAGAGAAGCAGCACAGAGTGAAGAGAGAGGAGTGAGAACAGGAGAGAGAAGCAGCACAGGGTGAAGAGAGAACAGGAGAGAGAAGCAGCACAGGGTGAAGAGAGGAGTGAGAACAGGAGAGAGAAGCAGCACAGGGTGAAGAGAGAACAGGAGAGAGAAGCAGCACAGGGTGAAGAGAGGAGTGAGAACAGGAGAGAGAAGCAGCACAGGGTGAAGAGAGGAGTGAGAACAGGAGAGAGAAGCAGCACAGGGTGAAGAGAGAACAGGAGAGAGAAGCAGCACAGGGTGAAGAGAGAACAGGAGAGAGAAGCAGCACAGGGTGAAGAGAGGAGTGAGAACAGGAGAGAGAAGCAGCACAGTGTGAAGAGAGGAGTGAGAACAGGAGAGAGAAGCAGCACAGTGTGAAGAGAGGAGTGAGAACAGGAGAGAGAAGCAGCACAGGGTGAAGAGAGGAGTGAGAACAGGAGAGAGAAGCAGCACAGTGTGAAGAGAGGAGTGAGAACAGGAGAGAGAAGCAGCACAGTGTGAAGAGAGGAGTGAGAACAGGAGAGAGAAGCAGCACAGGGTGAAGAGAGGAGTGAGAACAGGAGAGAGAAGCAGCACAGTGTGAAGAGAGGAGTGAGAACAGGAGAGAGAAGCAGCACAGTGTGAAGAGAGGAGTGAGAACAGGAGAGAGAAGCAGCACAGGGTGAAGAGAGGAGTGAGAACAGGAGAGAGAAGCAGCACAGTGTGAAGAGAGGAGTGAGAACAGGAGAGAGAAGCAGCACAGTGTGAAGAGAGGAGTGAGAACAGGAGAGAGAAGCAGCACAGGGTGAAGAGAGGAGTGAGAACAGGAGAGAGAAGCAGCACAGTGTGAAGAGAGGAGTGAGAACAGGAGAGAGAAGCAGCACAGTGTGAAGAGAGGAGTGAGAACAGGAGAGAGAAGCAGCACAGGGTGAAGAGAGGAGTGAGAACAGGAGAGAGAAGCAGCACAGTGTGAAGATAGGCAGGAACTGCTTCGCCAATAGAAATCCCAGATCATGCGTGTATGTATCATGGCGATGTTGGCTAGCTATGCTCATGTGCAGAAACACATCATCTGGTCTAACTGCTTTTGATGAAAATGAAAACGTGTCACTTTGTCACTTTCACAAGGTTGGAGAAATAACATGTTCAACTACTTAAGACATTGGCTCGACTCTAGGTTGATTTCGAGAAAATGAACAACTAAGGAATAATTTGTCACTTCTCTCGTTGACTTCTCAAACCCCAAATCGCTGACTGATCTGATGGTCTATTTCGCAAGCGTTCCCAGAAGTCTCACGATGTTGCGCCTCTTGACTTTAGAAACTGTGACTGAAGCATCACTCATCAAAAGGCCTGTGTAGGTGGAGAGATGCTAGCAGGCCCCTAGGCTGAGTGGTGAGTAATCATATTGTCTTTGTCCCAAATGGCACCCGATTTTCTATACAGTAGTGCAATATTGGGAAAAAGGGATACCTGGTCAGTTGCACAACTGAATGCATTGAACCGAAATGTGTCTTCCGCATTTAACCCAACCCCTCTGAATTATGTATCCAATGTTTCCAGCTGTCAAGTCTTTTCAGATGAATGATCATAAAGTGCAGAAAACACTATTTAAGACTGAGCAGCAAAATGTGAACCAGGGACTGACACCACCTCCTGTATGAGCTCTTCATCGGAGCCTCATGAATATGCATGACCCTGTAGGTGAGCCTTCTGAATATTCATGTCCTGGCAGGTGATGAGACTGGCTGTGATTGGCAGGGGCACGGTGTCTGGGACAGACAGCAGCAGGGGTTAGAGAGAGAGAATGGGTGAGAGATGGAGAGAGGAGTGGTGAGAGATTGAGAGATGGAGGGATGAGAAAGAGAGATGGAGGTGGAGAGCATGAGCAACATCGAGTGAGAGGAAGGGGTTAGAGAGAGAGAGAGTTGGACACACCGACAGAGAAGGAGAGCGAGATGGAGTGAGAGGAAGGGGTTAGAGAGAGAGAGAGTTGGACAGACCGACAGAGAAGGAGAGCGAGATGGAGTGAGAGGAAGGGGTTAGAGAGAGAGAGAGAGTTGGACAGACCGACAGAGAAGGAGAGCGAGATGGAGTGAGAGGAAGGGGTTAGAGAGAGAGAGAGTTGGACAGACCGACAGAGAAGGAGAGCGAGATGGAGTGAGAAGAAAGGGGTTAGAGAGAGAGAGAGAGTTGGACAGACCGACAGAGAAGGAGAGCGAGATGGAGTGAGAGGAAGGGGTTAGAGAGAGAGAGAGTTGGACAGACCGACAGAGAAGGAGAGCGAGATGGAGTGAGAGGAAGGGGTTAGAGAGAGAGAGAGAGAGAGTTGGACAGACCGACAGAGAAGGAGAGCGAGATGGAGTGAGAAGAAAGGGGTTAGAGAGAGAGAGAGAGTTGGACAGACCGACAGAGAAGGAGAGTGAGATGGAGTGAGAGGAAGGGGTTAGAGAGAGAGAGAGAGAGAGAGAGAGAGAGAGAGAGAGTTGGACAGACCGACAGAGAAGGAGAGCGAGATAGAGTGAGAGGAAGGGGTTAGAGAGAGAGAGAGTTGGACAGACCGACAGAGAAGGAGAGCGAGATGGAGTGAGAGGAAGGGGTTAGAGAGAGAGAGAGTTGGACACACCGACAGAGAAGGAGAGCGAGATGGAGTGAGAGGAAGGGGTTAGAGAGAGAGAGAGAGTTGGACACACCGACAGAGAAGGAGAGCGAGATGGAGTGAGAGGAAGGGGTTAGAGAGAGAGAGAGTTGGACACACCGACAGAGAAGGAGAGCGAGATGGAGTGAGAAGAAAGGGGTTAGAGAGAGAGAGAGAGTTGGACACACCGACAGAGAAGGAGAGCGAGATGGAGTGAGAGGAAGGGGTTAGAGAGAGAGAGAGAGTTGGACACACCGACAGAGAAGGAGAGCGAGATGGAGTGAGAGGAAGGGGTTAGAGAGAGAGAGAGTTGGACAGACCGACAGAGAAGGAGAGCGAGATGGAGTGAGAAGAAAGGGGTTAGAGAGAGAGAGAGAGTTGGACACACCGACAGAGAAGGAGAGCGAGATGGAGTGAGAGGAAGGGGTTAGAGAGAGAGAGAGTTGGACACACCGACAGAGAAGGAGAGCGAGATGGAGTGAGAGGAAGGGGTTAGAGAGAGAGAGAGAGTTGGACACACCGACAGAGAAGGAGAGCGAGATGGAGTGAGAAGAAAGGGGTTAGAGAGAGAGAGAGTTGGACACACCGACAGAGAAGGAGAGCGAGATGGAGTGAGAGGAAGGGGTTAGAGAGAGAGAGAGTTGGACACACCGACAGAGAAGGAGAGCGAGATGGAGTGAGAGGAAGGGGTTAGAGAGAGAGAGAGAGAGAGTTGGACACACCGACAGAGAAGGAGAGCGAGATGGAGTGAGAGGAAGGGGTTAGAGAGAGAGAGAGAGTTGGACACACCGACAGAGAAGGAGAGCGAGATGGAGTGAGAGGAAGGGGTTAGAGAGAGAGAGAGTTGGACACACCGACAGAGAAGGAGAGCGAGATGGAGTGAGAGGAAGGGGTTAGAGAGAGAGAGAGAGAGAGTTGGACAGACCGACAGAGAAGGAGAGCGAGATGGAGTGAGAGGAAGGGGTTAGAGAGAGAGAGAGAGTTGGACAGACCGACAGAGAAGGAGAGCGAGATGGAGTGAGAGGAAGGGGTTAGAGAGAGAGTTGGACACACCGACAGAGAAGGAGAGCGAGATGGAGTGAGAGGAAGGGGTTAGAGAGAGAGAGAGAGTTGGACAGACCGACAGAGAAGGAGAGCGAGATGGAGTGAGAGGAAGGGGTTAGAGAGAGAGAGAGTTGGACAGACCGACAGAGAAGGAGAGCGAGATGGAGTGAGAGGAAGGGGTTAGAGAGAGAGAGAGAGAGAGAGTTGGACACACCGACAGAGAAGGAGAGCGAGATGGAGTGAGAGGAAGGGGTTAGCGAGAGAGAGAGTTGGACAGACCGACAGAGAAGGAGAGCGAGATGGAGTGAGAGGAAGGGGTTAGAGAGAGAGAGAGAGTTGGACACACCGACAGAGAAGGAGAGCGAGATGGAGTGAGAGGAAGGGGTTAGAGAGAGAGAGAGTTGGACAGACCGACAGAGAAGGAGAGCGAGATGGAGTGAGAGGAAGGGGTTAGAGAGAGAGAGAGTTGGACAGACCGACAGAGAAGGAGAGCGAGATGGAGTGAGAGGAAGGGGTTAGAGAGAGAGAGAGAGTTGGACAGACCGACAGAGAAGGAGAGCGAGATGGAGTGAGAGGAAGGGGTTAGAGAGAGAGAGAGAGTTGGACACACCGACAGAGAAGGAGAGTGAGATGGAGTGAGAGGAAGGGGTTAGAGAGAGAGAGAGTTGGACACACCGACAGAGAAGGAGAGCGAGATGGAGTGAGAGGAAGGGGTTAGAGAGAGAGAGAGAGTTGGACAGACGACAGAGAAGGAGAGCGAGATGGAGTGAGAGGAAGGGGTTAGAGAGAGAGAGAGAGTTGGACACACCGACAGAGAAGGAGAGTGAGATGGAGTGAGAGGAAGGGGTTAGAGAGAGAGAGAGAGTTGGACACACCGACAGAGAAGGAGAGCGAGATGGAGTGAGAGGAAGGGGTTAGAGAGAGAGAGAGAGTTGGACACACCGACAGAGAAGGAGAGTGAGATGGAGTGAGAGGAAGGGGTTAGAGAGAGAGAGAGTTGGACACACCGACAGAGAAGGAGAGCGAGATGGAGTGAGAGGAAGGGGTTAGAGAGAGAGAGAGAGTTGGACAGACGACAGAGAAGGAGAGCGAGATGGACTGAGAGGAAGGGGTTAGAGAGAGAGAGAGTTGGACAGACCGGCAGAGAAGGAGAGCGAGATGGACTGAGAGGAAGGGGTTAGAGAGAGAGAGAGTTGGACAGAGCAAAAGAGAAGGAGAGTGAGATGGAGTGAGTTTGCCATCTGGATGAATGCTGGAAGGTTTCTTTCCTGCGTAGTATTTAATACTCCACATCCCTATAGTTGGGCTGTTTTGCATCGGTCTGAGAATTGTAATTGATGTTGTGTCATTCAGTTCAGGCAGACAGACAGATAGGTGGTGTTCTGATTAGACTGCTAGTGAGTGATGGTGAGAGGTTGGAGAGATACTGCAGAGCACAGCCTTTACAGTACACTTTTCTCCCCACCCCCTGGACCGTAAAATACCTCCCCAAGACGTTTTCATCTGTTCCTGCACTTGGCTCGGCAAATAAAGAACCGCCTCGCCGCGTTGTGGAATATAGCTATGAGGAGAGGGAAGAGGGAATGCGTGAATGCGGCAGTCACAAGGCTTGTTTTCCTGCCTTTCTTCTGGATGTGAATGGTTCTGTGATTGTGGTCATTGTGTGCTTTATGCCACTGATAAATAAGGGGGAATAAAAGTAAGCTTTATCTAGGCTCTGCAGCAACACGCCACAATTAACGCCTTCTGACGACAAACTGGACACACTCAGGGAGGGGGTAGGCTTTTCAAACAGTTGTTTACTTGCTTGTTTGATTTTCCAACAAAGAGAGAACACTCACTCTGTTTTTGGAGAGTCAGGGCCTGAATGTTAATTAACTGTTTGTTTAATCGTGCCTGGCGATGGCAGTGTTTAATTGGGTCTGCTCCCTGACTGGGAGACCCAGCAGGACTCCTTCAGGTATTCTCGCCACGCCCTTGGTCGCCCTGGGAGATGGGGTTGCCCTGGAAACCAGAGTGGAGGGAAGTGCGATGGCAGCATTAAAGTTCAAGGTTAACTTCTAATATGATCATCTCTTCCTCATCTACACCATCTAGCATCGGATTGGCTCCCAATTGCCAGAATCCTCCCCTTTCACTGACAGTAGTAAAAAGTACGGAGGTCTCGGAGGGGCATAAGTCATACACAGGATCTCAGCAGCACTCACTATCTCTTTCACTGGGGAGAGATCACACAGAGCTGAGAGGGAGAGGAGAACAAACCTCAGAGCCTGTTGAGCACATAAACACAGAAAGGCATAGGGCCTGGGCTTGAGTGACACACCAGCTAATGCAGAAAGGAGATGACAAGTGTTTCCAATTATGGATTTGTCTTACTTTGGTTTGGTACCCAGGAGGCTCATTAAAGAAACACACTCACGCAGAGCATCCAAACACACTTAACATAGACATGGACTCTCTGAAACACACACAGACATACAGATACATGTAAGAATTCAGCTGTAAAGGGAATTGGCAGTACCCATACATGATGTATGGCCTTGTTACAGATGCATGATTGAACAGCATGCTGTATTCCCAAAGCATTAACACACACACACACACACACAGACTCTAACCTTAACCCTAACTTTTAAGCTTAAAATAGCATTTGAATAAATTCAGGACATTCAGGACAAAAAAAGTTATTGTTCCCTACTTTGTCAGGACATTCTGGTGAATTGTTCGGACATTCGGTTCCTGATGAGGTAGGAAAATAGGCACACACACACACACAGAGGGAGAGAGCCCCACACGTACAGTATGCATATGTTACCATTGGGGCGGCAGGGTAGCCTAGTGGTTACCGAAAGGTTGCAAGTTCAAACCCCCGAGCTGACATGGTACAAATCTGTCGTTCTGCCCCTGAACAGGCAGTTAACCCACTGTTCCTAGGCCGTCATTGAAAATAAGAATTTGTTCTTAACTGACTTGCCTAGTAAAATAAAGGTAAAATAAAAAATAAATACCAGTCCATGTACTCTACAGCCCTGTTCTCTGCCTCTTCCTGTTGAAGACAACCTCATTTTAAATGTGTGTGTGTGATAAAGAGACTGGTCCTGGTGCAGAGTCTCCCTCTCTCTCTGCAGTAGCCCTGATCTTCTAAAGAGCACACATGGATTTCTTCCTATGGAGCTGAGGTCATTGGACCCGTTTCAACACTCAGGATGACTTACAATGCGTCATAAGGGGTTATAATGTGCCATAATGGGCTTGAATGGCTGGTAATTTGTCAGGCTTTGAACAGGCCTTTCTTTAAAGACTGGTCCAAGGCTTTCAACCCTCACAGTCTCCTCTTTTCCTAATGTAGTCTAACTTCAAATGGGAATAAACAGCGCTGTGCCAATCCTGTGCCAATCAAATCCAGCACGGTTCCACTCCCAGAGATACTGAGGTTATTCTCTCTCGGAGGATGATTGGCAGGATTCCGGGGTGTTTGACTGTAATTCTGGCTGGAGTGATTGTCGGTGTTAAGCGAGTCTCTCCAGTGTGGAGCCAGCTAATGATGACTAATTTCAGAACTCACTGGAGAGCCCGGCACTGTGGAGAGGGGAGAGGGCCCGGCACTGTGGAGAGGGGAGAGGGCCCGGCAGTGTGGAGACGGGAGAGGACCCGGCACGGTGGAGAGGGGAGAGGACCCGGCACTGTGGAGAGGGGAGAGGACCCGGCACTGTGGAGAGGGGAGAGGACCTGGCACTGTGGAGAGGGGAGAGGACCCGGCACTGTGGAGAGGGGAGAGGACCCGGCACTGTGGAGAGGGGAGAGGACCTGGCACTGTGGAAAGGGGAGAGGACCCGGCACTGTGGAGAGGGGAAAGGACCCGGCACTGTGGAGAGGGGATAGGGCCCGGCACGGTGGAGAGGGGAGAGGACCCGGCACTGTGGAGAGGGGAGAGGACCCGGCACTGTGGAGAGGGGAGAGGACCTGGCACTGTGGAGAGGGGAGAGGACCTGGCACTGTGGAGAGGGGAAAGGACCTGGCACTGTGGAGAGGGGAGAGGACCCGGCACTGTGGAGAGGGGAAAGGACCCGGCACTGTGGAGAGGGGAGAGGGCCCGGCACTGTGGAGAGGGGATAGGGCCCAGCACTGTGGAGAGGGGAGAGGGCCCGGCACTGTGGAGAGGGGAGAGGGCCCGGAGATGCCTTTTAGCTGTGAAAATACTAAGAGTGTGGCCAAATGCTAGCTCACACACACGAGCGCATTCACCAATCTGTGAGTACGGGTGAAATTCTGTAGGCAGATGGTTGTGACTCCAGGCAGTCGGTTCTATCAAGGCTTAGCACAGGCAATAGAGAGGTGTATCTTACTAACAAGCCTATATCTGTGTTGAAGTGGCTTCATGCTCTGGTGTTCAAGTGAGGTTGGTTTTATTTTACATTAATAACGTACCTTTTCATGTGTGACTTGTCAGTTATTAATGTGTTATGTTTCAATGGTTTCAAGTACTGTGAAATGCATTTGCAAGCTCTAAAGCCAATCAATAACAATGTAATATTACAAATAACAAGGTTGAACAAAAACACGAGAAATAAAAATAAGAAGAACATAAAGTAAGTAAGCATACTATATATACAGGGTCAGTCAGTTTCAGTATTTACAATGGTCAGGGATACTGGAGTGATAGAGGTAGATACAGTTGACGTCAGAAGTTTACATACACCTTAGCCAAATACATTTAAACTCAGTTTTCCACAATTCCTGACATTTAATCCGAGGAAAAATTCCCTGTCTTAGGTCAGTTAGGATCACCACTTTATTTTAAGAATGTGAAATGTCAGAATAATAGAAGAGAGAATGACTTATTTCAGCTTTTATTTCTTTCATCACAGTCCCTGTGGGTCAGAAGTTTACATACACTCAATTAGTATTTGGTAGCATTGCCTTTAAATTATTTAACTTGGGTTAAACGTTTTGTGTAGCCTTCCACAAGCTTCCCACAATAAGTTGGGGGATTTTTGGCCCATTCCCCCTGACAGAGCTGTTGTAAATTAGTCAGGTTTGTAGGCCTCCTTGCTCGCACACGCTTTTTCAGTTCTGCCCACAAATGTTCTATAGGATTGAGGTCAGGGCTTTGTGATGGTCACTCAAATACCTTGACTTTGTTGTCCTTAAGCCATTTTGCCACAACTTTGGAAGTATGCTTGGGGTCATTGTCCATTTGGAAGACCCATTTGCGACCAAGCTTTAACTTCCTGACTGATGTCTTGAGATGTTGCTTCAATATATCCACATAATTGTCCTACTTCATGATGCCATCTATTTTGTGAAGTGCACCAGTCCCTCCTGCAGAAAAGCACTCCCACAACATGATGCTGCCACCCCCGTGCTTCACAGTTGGGATGCTGTTTTTTGGCTTGAAAGCCTCCCCATTTTTCCTTCAAACATAACGATGGTCATTATTGCCAAACAGTTCTATTTTTGTTTCATCAGACCAGAGGACATTTCTCCAAAAAGTACGATCTTTGTCCCCATGTGCAGTTGTAAACCGTAGTCTGGCTTTTTTATGGTGGTTTTGGAGCAGAGGCTTCTTCCTTGCTGAGCGGCCTTTCAGGTTATGTCGATATAGGATTCGTTTTACTGTGGATATAGATACTTTTGTACCCGTTTCCTCCAGCATCTTCACAAGGTCCTTTGCTGTTGTTCTGGGATTTTCACTTTTCGCACCAAAGTACGTTCATCTCTAGGAGACAGAACATGTCTCCTTCCTGAGCGGTATGATGGCTGCGTTGTCCCATGGTGTTTATACTTGCGTACTATTGTTTGTACAGATGAACGTGGTACCTTCAGGCGTTTGGAAATTGCTCCCAAGGATGAACCAGACTTGTGGAGGTCTACAATTTTTGAGGTCTTGGCTGATTTCTTTTGATTTTTCTCATGATGTCAAGCAAAGAGGCACTGAGTTTGAAGGTAGGTCTTGAAATACATCCACAGGTACACCTCCAAATGACTCAAATTATGTCAATTAGCCTATCAGAAGCTTCTAAAGCCATGACATAATTTTCTGGAATTTTCCAAGCTGTTTAAAGTCACAGTCAACTTATTGTATGTAAACTTCTGACCCACTGGAATTGTGATACAGTGAATTATAAGTGGAATAGTCTGTTTGTAAACAAATGTTGGAAAAATTACTTGAGTCATACACAAAGTAGATGTACTAATCGACTTGCCAAAACTATAGTTAGTTAACAAGAAATATGTGGAGTGGTTGAAAAACAAGTTTTAATGACTCCAACCTAAGTGTATGTAAACTTCCGAATTCAACTGTATGTATAGGGGTAAGGTGACAAGACATCAGGATATATAATAAACAGACTAGCAGCAGCGTATATGAGGATTGTATGTAAGTGGGCGTGCATGAGTGTAGAGTCAGTATAAATGTTAAGCATATTATGTGTGAGAGCAAATTGTGAAGTGAGTGTTTGTGTGAGCTGCCCTGTGCACTGCCCTGTGAGTGTGCATAGAGACAGTGCAAAAATACAAGGGTAGACCGTGTAGCTATTTATTTAGCTATTTAGCCGTCTTAGAAGCTTTTCTGGAGCCTGTTGATGTCAGACTTGATGGTACCACTTGCCGTGCGGAAGCAGAGGGAGCATTCGTTGGCTCGGAAAGAAAGAGTTTTTAACGATTTTCCAGGCCTTCCTTTCACACCACATGATATAATGGTCCTGGATGGCAGGAAGTTCGGCCCCAGTCATGTACTGGGCTGTCCGCACCACCCTCTGTAGCGCCATGTGTGTGTTTGAGGGCATTGCTTTTGCCATACCAAGCGGTGATGCAGCCAGTCAAGATGCTCTCGATGTTGCAGCTGTTGAAATGATGTACCTGTCGCTAATCTAATATCACACCTGACGTCCCAGTAACCTATCCACTACTGTACCTCCCTGACATCTTATTCTAGTACTCCCTCCATATCTCTCTCTCTTCCTCCCTCTAACTCCCACAAGTATCTTTCTCCCACAGCCCGGATTCCTTCATCTCTCCCTCTCTCCCTCTCTCCATCTCTTCTTCTCTTTCTCCCACAGCCCGGATTCCTTCATCTCTCCCTCTCTCCATCTATTCTTCTCTTTCTCCCACAGCCCGGATTCCTTCATCTCTCCCTCTCTCCATCTCTTCTTCTCTTTCTCCCACAGCCCGGATTCCTTCATCTCTCCCTCTCTCCATCTCTTCTTCTCTTTCTCCCAAAGCCTGGATTCCTTTATCTCTCCCTATATCCATCTTTCCCCCTCTCACTATTAAACTGAATCTTCCCTACTCCTCCCTTCAACTTATTCAAGGCCTCTCTTCCTCCCTCGCTGTGTCGTACACTGACAGCCATCCTTTCCCTCACACCCTCCCTCTCCCTCCCTCCCTCCCTCCCTCCCTCCCTCCCTCCCTCCCTCCCCTCCCTCCCACCCTCCCTCTCTCCCTCACACCCTCCCTCCCTCCCTCCCTCCCTCCCACCCTCCCTCCCTCCCTCCCTCACACCCTCCCTCCCTCCCTCCCTCCCTCCCTCCCTCCCTCCCTCCCTCCCTCCCTCCCTCCCTCCCTCCCTCCCTCCCTCCCTCCCTCCCTCCCTCCCTCCCTCCCTCTCTCCCTCTCACCCTCCCTCCCTCCCTCCCTCCCTCCCTCCCTCCCTCCCTCCCTCCCTCCCTCCCTCCCTCCCTCCCTCTCTCCCTCCCTCGCTGTGTCGTACACTGACAGCCATCCTTTCCTCCCTCCCTCTCTCCCTCACACCCTCCCTCCCTCCCTCCCTCCCTCCCTCCCTCCCTCCCTCCCCCTCCCTCCCTCCGTCTCCGTCTGTCTGTCTCTCTCTGTTCTCTGCCCACACACTAATATCCTCTCCTGTTCAGCAGGAAATGAAGACAGCCTCGACACGTCTGTCAAACAGAAATTGCATTGTATATCTGTCACCAGCATTCACTTGTTTCTTTAAATAGGGAAATTATTGTTGAAATAACTTCTCTCTCTCCTCTATCTACCCCTCCTCCTCCATTCCTCTCCACCTGTCCCTCCCTCCCTCCCCTTTTCTCCACAGTGTCTAAGTTGCGTGTGCAGAAGACCAACCAGTCCCTGGTCTACCTGGAGGACAGTCGTGTGCGCGTCAACTGCTCCGTGGCCTCTCAGACCAGCACCGACTCACAGCATGCCATGCTTTGGTACGTGCGCCGCGCGACGGGTGCCGAGGCCGACGAGCTCCTGCTGAGGATTGAGCGCTCAGGTGCATTTGAGTATGGCGCGTACGCAGACGAGGAGAGGTTGAGGCGGCGGGTGCAGGCAGAGAGGATGTCGCCACAGCTGTATGCGCTGACACTGAACAGGGCAGAGAGCAGCGACTCTGGGACTTACTACTGCCTGGTGGAGGAGTGGCTCACAGATCCAGACGGAGCCTGGTACAGACTGTCACGGGACTCCTCAGGCTTCACACAGGTCCTCGTCAGACAGCCAGGTGAGAACAAAGAGGAGGGAAGGAGGGATCAGGGGAGGGAGGCTGGTACAAACTGGCACAGGACTCCTCAGCCTTCACACACAGATATCTTCCCAAAAGATATAGCAAGAGCCCTGTCTCCCGCTCTCTCTCTCTCTCTCGGTCACTGTCTCTCGATCTCTGTGTCTTTCTCTGTGGTTAACAGTAGCTGTTCTTTGCCCATGTGGTTCAGTCACCTCCTAGCAGTGACCAGTTGTGCCTAACAACCCTCCCCTCTCTACTCTCCCCCTGTCCTCAAGGCCGTCTCGCTTTGATGACCACATCAACTGCCCTGGGCAGAGCTCAGGTGGCAGAGCGGACGTTGTGGCTCTGGTGCCAGCTGGCACAGATGGGCATAGCCTGGCAGTAGAGCCGAGGGGGATAACCCACCTGTCCACCCCTCCAACCCCTAATGCCCATCAATGTTATGCCTCTGTCTCCCCAACAGAACTGCGACCCCACACACCCTCACTCACCTCCAACCCACTAACCCTGACCCCACCATGTCCTCTACTCACCCCCATCCAACTAACCCAGACCCCACCATGTCCTCTACTAAACCTCCAACCCACTAACCCAGACCCCAGCATGTCCTCTACTAAACCTCCAACCCACTAACCCAGACCCCACCATGTCCTCTATTAAACCTCCAACCCACTAACCCTGACCCACCATGTCCTCTACTCACCTCCAACCCACTAACCCTGACCCACCATGTCCTCTACTCATCTCCAACCCACTAACCCAGACCCCAGCATGTCCTCTACTAAACCTCCATCCCACTAACCCTGACCCACCATGTCCTCTACTCACCTCCAACCCACTAACCCTGACCCACCTTGTCCTCTACTCATCTCCAACCCACTAACCCTGACCCACCTTGTCCTCTACTCACCTCCATCCCACTAACCCTGACCCACCATGTCCTCTACTCACCTCCAACCCACTAACCCTGACCCACCTTGTCCTCTACTCATCTCCAACCCACTAACCCTGACCCACCTTGTCCTCTACTCACCTCCAACCCACTAACCCAGACCCACCATGTCCTCTACTCATCTCCAACCCACTAACCCTGGCCCACCTTGTCCTCTACTCACCTCCAACCCACTAACCCAGACCCACCTTGTCCTCTACTCACCTCCAACCCACTAACCCAGACCCCAGCATGTCCTCTACTCACCTCCAACCCACTAACCCAGACCCCACCATGTCCTCTACTCACCTCCAACCCACTAACCCAGACCCCACCATGTCCTCTACTCACCTCCATCCCACTAACCCAGACCCCACCATGTCCTCTACTCACCTCCATCCCACTAACCCAGACCCCACCATGTCCTCTACTCACCTCCAACCCACTAACCCTGACCCACCTTGTCCTCTACTCACCTCCAACCCACTAACCCTGACCGCAGCATGTCCTCTACACACCTCCAAGTCCCCCTCCCACTGTCTACACCCCATGCCCCACAAACTCCTCCCCTCACACTCTGGACTATCTGCCCTACATACTGACACAAAGCATACACACATACTTTTTACACTTATCATTTGCTACTGCGACACCATTCTTTATTTTCCTCATACTATAATCTATCCTGATACCTAGTCACATTACTCTGCCTGCATGTACATATCTAGCTCAAATACCTCGTACCCCTGCACATTGATCTGGTAATGGTACTCTGCATCGGTGGGAAGGGCTCATAAACAAGCATTTCATGGCAAAGTCTACACCCGTTGTATTCGGCGCATATGACAAATACTATTTTATTTTATTTGACTGTTTACAAACAAACATGGGTAACCCCCCTTTCCCCACCCCTCCCCTCCCCGTAACATCTCTGAAAGCATCTGTTGTGCCAGGGGTCCTGTGAGCAGGGCATTATAAATGCAGGGTGAAATGTGCAGGGTGTCCGTGGCATCTGCCCGACTACAACATGAAGGTCAGACAGAAGGGCTGAAGCTGGGCAGGGAGCAACAGTGCTCATCTTTTATTTAAGCAGCAAAGTGGACACTACTCCCCCAATTACATTAATGCTGAAAACACACACACACACACTTTGACACACACATACAGTGACACACATACATATATCTGTTTGTCGCTTTCAACTCACAGCGACCCAAGTGTGTGTTTGTGCATGTGTGTGACTGTGTGTGTGTATGCATGATTGCCTGTGTGTGTATATCAGTGAATCACTTTGATGGTTTTTTTTGTTGTATCTTACCTCTGTGTTTCTCAGAGGTAAGATGTGCCTTTCGGGATCCCAAGGCTCACCAGGGGATTGGGTTATTATTATCAAACACCATATCAGGGAGCTCTTATTCCATATATAGTTATACATGTGCTATATAAATATATAAAGGTGGGTGGCAAACTTCCAGGCTTGATTTCCCAGGGGGCCGTTAGGAGAGTCTCATTAAGGTGCTAAAGAATGCAGTCACCCAGGAAGTCAGACGGAAATGGTTCTCTGTCAGAAGAACAGGGAGATAAGATGAGATCGAGATGCAAGTTCTCCCCTTGTCTGTCTGTCTGTCTGTCTGTCTGCCAGCTTCCTCTCCTCTTTTAACCAGAGGAAACATTACAGTCTGTGAACAGCCTGATCTATCAGTCTTTTTAAGTTCAGTTCTTTTTTACTTGTTGTAACTGGGTCAGTGTGCAGGCCCTGTAGGAGTGTAGCCATCCCTTACAGACACTCTCCCCCTGGGCTAGAAGCCTCTAAGAGGCAGGCCCTGTAGGAGTGTAGCCATCCCTTACAGACACTCTCCCCCTGGGCTAGAAGCCTCTAAGAGGCAGGCCCTGTAGGAGTGTAGCCATCCCTTACAGACACTCTCCCCCTGGGCTAGAAGCCTCTAAGAGGCAGGCTCTGTAGGAGTGTAGCCATCCCTTACAGACACTCTCCCCCTGGGCTAGAAGCCTCTAAGAGGCAGGCCCTGTAGGAGTGTAGCCATCCCTTACAGACACTCTCCCCCTGGGCTAGAAGCCTCTAAGAGGCAGGCCCTGTAGGAGTGTAGCCATCCCTTACAGACACTCTCCCCCTGGGCTAGAAGCCTCTAAGAGGCAGGCCCTGTAGGAGTGTAGCCATCCCTTACAGACACTCTCCCTCTGGGCTAGAAGCCTCTAAGAGGCAGGCCCTGTAGGATTGTAGCCATCCCTTACAGACACTCTCCCTCTGGGCTAGAAGCCTCTAAGAGGCAGGCCCTGTAGGAGTGTAGCCATCCCTTACAGACACTCTCCCCCTGGGCTAGAAGCCTCTAAGAGGCAGGCCCTGTAGGAGTGTAGCCCTCCCTTACAGACACTCTCCCCCTGGGCTAGAAGCCTCTAAGAGGCAGGCCCTGTAGGAGTGTAGCCCTCCCTTACAGACACTCTCCCCCTGGGCTAGAAGCCTCTAAGAGGCAGGCCCTGTAGGAGTGTAGCCCTCCCTTACAGACACTCTCCCCCTGGGCTAGAAGCCTCTAAGAGGCAGGCCCTGTAGGAGTGTAGCCCTCCCTTACAGACACTCTCCCCCTGGGCTAGAAGCCTCTAAGAGGCAGGCCCTGTAGGAGTGTAGCCCTCCCTTACAGACACTCTCCCCCTGGGCTAGAAGCCTCTAAGAGGCAGGCCCTGTAGGAGTGTAGCCATCCCTTACAGACACTCTCCCCCTGGGCTAGAAGCCTCTAAGAGGCAGGCCCTGTAGGAGTGTAGCCATCCCTTACAGACACTCTCCCCCTGGGCTAGAAGCCTCTAAGAGGCAGGCCCTGTAGGAGTGTAGCCATCCCTTACAGACACTCTCCCCCTGGGCTAGAAGCCTCTAAGAGGCAGGCCCTGTAGGAGTGTAGCCATCCCTTACAGACACTCTCCCCCTGGGCTAGAAGCCTCTAAGAGGCAGGCCCTGTAGGAGTGTAGCCATCCCTTACAGACACTCTCCCCCTGGGCTAGAAGCCTCTAAGAGGCAGGCCCTGTAGGAGTGTAGCCCTCCCTTACAGACACTCTCCCCCTGGGCTAGAAGCCTCTAAGAGGCAGGCCCTGTAGGAGTGTAGCCATCCCTTACAGACACTCTCCCCCTGGGCTAGAAGCCTCTAAGAGGCAGGCCCGGCCCTGGAGGGGAACCAAGAACTGGAAAGGCCACGGACAGCTGGTGGGGTCACTAACCCTGTTAGTCTAATTTTCAAGGATTTTGGATTGGGCATCTGGGGGTAGTTGGGAATGTAAAATTGACAGCGAAAGAGATTTTGCTATCTACTGTCAATTATGTGTATTGAATTTTTGAAGTACATAATGTTTTGAAGCACATCGACATCTATTGTTCAGTGTAATGTTTTCTGTTTCAAGGCAAGACAATTATTTTGGCTTTAAATTGTCATTTTGTTCTACTCCCCCCTCTCTCTGTACAGAGGTGCGGTTACAGGTGGAGGAGTCCGAGTCTAATATCACCGTGTCCCAGTCCAGTTCCATCCGGTTGGGCTGTAGCATTCCCTCCCAGTCCTCCAGAGACTCCCGTTTCTCCGTGTCCTGGTATGTGGAGCGCTCCTCCATGCTCTCTGAGGAGGAAGAACAGGGGGATGTTGATGAGGGAAACCGGGCCTGTGTGTTCTCCATCGGACACGACGCCGTGTTCGGGAACGGGAACTGTAGCCCAATCGAGGAGGCGGGGCCTAACTCACGCCTGCAGTTTGAGAGGACGACCTCTGACCTCTACAGTCTGACCATCCAGGGGGCGCGACCCGCTGACGCTGGGCGCTACTACTGTCATGTGGAGGAGTGGCTGCTCAACCCCCGCAACGCCTGGTATCGCCTGGCAACCAACATCTCTGATGTCACCATCGTCAACGTGATCCAGCAGGGTAAATCAATGAATACATTTCTGTAGTGCTTTTAGGAATAAAACAGTGCCACATGGCGAATGACAATGTCCTGGGGCTAGAAAAACAAAGGCCAAGCGATAGAATGGAGACGTATTATTGTTGTTGACATTTCAGCTGCAAAGTGTTTTTCTCACAAAGTGTTTAACCCAGGCCAACCAACTCCTCCCATTTGTATCATTATTATTCTAGAGACCAAATATAAGATCATTGGCTTGTGCTGATCTTACTGATGATTCTGGTGTTTGAGGTAGTACTTACACAGTCACAGCTACTGTGTAGGTTGCTAAAAGTAACATGCCAAACAAACATCAAACTACACCATAATGGAATGCTCTCCATTGATGTCATCTTTTCATCCATATCACACTCCCATCCAATTTTCTGTTCTCTCTACCTTGCCCTTCTCCCTATTTTCTCTCTCTCTCTCTCTCTCTCTCTCTCTCTCTCTCTCTCTCTCTCTCTCTCTCGCTCTCTCGCTCTCTTGTTCTCTCTTCTCTCCGCCCACCGTTCCTGTCTCTCTTTCTCTCTGCCCTCCCTCCCTATCTCTCTCTCCCCCCATTCTCTCTCCCCACAGTTTCCACCCTGCAGTCGGTGGTATGTTCCAACGACTCTCTCTTCTACTTTGTCTTCTTCTACCCGTTCCCCATCTTCGGCATCCTCATCATCGCCGTGCTCCTGGTGCGCTACAAGAGCCACAGACACAGCAAATCCCAGGAGAGCAAGAACGGTGCCCCTTTACTGTGGATCAAAGAACCCCACCTCAGCTACTCCCCCACCTGCCTGGACCCACCCGTCCTCAGCCTGCACCCCGGCTCAGTGGACTAAGGACAGATCCATAGCCCTCATCCCATAGTCCTCATCGCGGACCCAACTAATACCACGCCAGGGAGGGGCTACTCCGGACCTCCACCTGTCTAATCACTTCTGTATCCAAGCTGTCAATCAATCCGTCCATCCATGTATAATCCCACCCCCCTTTCTGGCTGTCTGTGAGTTACCCTGTAGCAGCTCTGTCATGTGGGTGTGTGAGCATGTGGAAAAGTGTGTGTGCTTGGAATGTGCAGACGTGTGTATGCAGGACATGTGTGGATGCAGGACATGTGTGTATGCAGGACGTGTGTATGCAGGACGTGTGTGTATGCAGGACATGTGTGTATGCAGGACATGTGTGTATGTAGGACATGTGTGTATGTAGGACATGTGTGTATGCAGGACATGTGTGTGTATGCAGGACATGTGTGTATGCAGGACATGTGTTTATGCAGGACATGTGTGTATGCAGGACATGTGTTTATGCAGGACGTGTGTGTATGCAGGACATGTGTTTATGCAGGACGTGTGTGTGTATGCAGGATATGTGGTGTATGCAGGACGTGTGTGTATGCAGGACATGTGTGTATGCAGGACATGTGTTTATGCAGGACATGTGTGTGTATGCAGGGCATGTGTGTGTATGCAGGACGTGTGTGTATGCAGGACATGTGTGTATGCAGGACATGTGTGTATGCAGGACGTGTGTGTATACAGGACATGTGTGTGTATGCAGGGCATGTGTGTGTATGCAGGACATGTGTGTGTATGCAGGACATGTGTGTATGCAGGACGTGTGTGTATGCAGGACATGTGTGTATGCAGGACATGTGTGTATGCAGGACGTGTGTGTATGCAGGACATGTGTGTATGCAGGACATGTGGTGTATGCAGGGTGTGTGTGTGTATGCAGGACATGTGGTGTATGCAGGACATGTGTGTATGCAGGACATGTGTGTATGCAGGACGTGTGTGTATGCAGGACATGTGTGTATGCAGGACATGTGTGTATGCAGGACGTGTGTGTATGTAGGACATGTGTGTATGCAGGACGTGTGTGTATGCAGGACGTGTGTGTATGTAGGACATGTGTGTATGCAGGACGTGTGTGTATGCAGGACGTGTGTGTATGCAGGACGTGTGTGTATGCAGGACATGTGTGTATGCAGGACGTGTGTGTATGCAGGACGTGTGTGTATGCAGGACGTGTGTGTGTATGCAGGACATGTGTGTGTATGCAGGAAATGTGTGTGTATGCAGGACATGTGTGTGTATGCAGGACATGTGTGTGTATGCAGGACGTGTGTGTATGCAGGACATGTGGTGTATGCAGGGCGTGTGTGTGTATGCAGGACATGTGGTGTATGCAGGACGTGTGTATGCAGGACATGTGTGTATGCAGGACATGTGTGTATGCAGGACATGTGGTGTATGCAGGACATGTGTGTATGCAGGACATGTGTGTATGCAGGACGTGTGTGTATACAGGACATGTGTGTGTATGCAGGGCATGTGTGTGTATGCAGGACATGTGTGTGTATGCAGGACGTGTGTGTATGCAGGACGTGTGTGTATGCAGGACGTGTGTGTGTATGCAGGACATGTGTGTGTATGCAGGACATGTGTGTATGCAGGACGTGTGTGTATGCAGGACATGTGTGTGTATGCAGGACATGTGTGTGTATGCAGGACGTGTGTGTATGCAGGACGTGTGTGTATGCAGGACATGTGTGTGTATGCAGGACATGTGTGTGTATGCAGGACGTGTGTGTATGCAGGACGTGTGTGTATGCAGGACATGTGTGTGTATGCAGGACATGTGTGTGTATGCAGGACGTGTGTGTATGCAGGACGTGTGTGTATGCAGGACATGTGTGTGTATGCAGGACATGTGTGTGTATGCAGGACGTGTGTGTATGCAGGACATGTGTGTATGCAGGACGTGTGTATGCAGGACGTGTGTGTATGCAGGACATGTGTGTGTATGCAGGACATGTGTGTGTATGCAGGACGTGTGTGTATGCAGGACATGTGTGTATGCAGGACGTGTGTATGCAGGACGTGTGTGTATGCAGGACATGTGTGTGTATGCAGGACATGTGTGTGTATGCAGGACGTGTGTGTATGCAGGACGTGTGTGTATGCAGGACGTGTGTGTGTATGCAGGACATGTGTGTGTATGCAGGACATGTGTGTGTATGCAGGACATGTGTGTGTATGCAGGACATGTGTGTGTATGCAGGACATGTGTGTGTATGCAGGACGTGTGTGTATGCAGGACGTGTCTGTATGCAGGACATGTGTGTATGCAGGACGTGTGTATGCAGGACGTGTGTGTATGCAGGACATGTGTGTGTATGCAGGACATGTGTGTGTATGCAGGGCGTGTGTGTGATTTGGAAGTATGAGTGTTTATCTCTTGCTCTCTTTTTTTTTCCCTTTCTCTCTCCTTCTCTTTTCTCCCTGTCCAGTGGAAAACCGGATTTCATAGCTATACTTTATTCTTTTTATTTCTCAGAAACAGTGGTCTGTTTTTCAAAAGATGTGAAGATCACTCTAGAATGGAACAATCTGGAAACAGGGGAATGACAAGTCAAGGATCCTATAGTATAGGTGCATACTGTACTGTTCTGTACTGTGGACCTGGTGAGGATGATAAGAAATGTCTCTCTCTGTGCTCAGTGGACTTAGCACTGATCTCAGAGCAGTTACTGCTTGGCCTTATACATTAGTTACCTTAGTGAAGGCCCTCCTCCCACCGACTCCAGAGCTGTGGACTGGAATGCCACAGAAACACTAAAACACAAAGACAATCCCTGTGGCTTGGAAGTGGACTGTGTGTGTGAGACAATGTGTGAGAGTGTGTGTGTTCACCCATCTGTTTCCTCAGTGTGTTTGCGTTGGCAGACAGAGACAGACCTGGCCAACCCATTGAACACTGCCAGACACCAGGCATCAGTGTGAATGCACTGCTCCTCCTCTCCAAACAGAGAGAGAATGAGGGAATGTGGGAGGGAAAGAAAGAGAGAGAGAAGGGAGGAGGATAAATGAACTTCTCTGTCCTGCTGAGGGCATACTTTTGACATGAAGGATATTTTAGTGCCAATACCTTCTTATTACACTCTTCCCTCTGCAACAAGTGTGTGAAGTTTAAAGCGGGCGAGTAAAGCCGATTGGCTCTGAGGCACTCTGTAAATATGGCTACCGACCCCCTGCTGGAGGATTATGGGCCTTGTAGGCATAAAGTGAGATTTTTACGCTTATGTTAAACCAGTTGAGCCGTTTTTGGCATAAATGTGTTGACACAGTGGAAATTATTGACTGAAATGAAATTTTCTGCCATTTTAAACGTTGTCTGCTATAGACTTTAATTAATGGAAACAAGCTGTTCAGCTCTCAGAAATTCCTGTAGAGGGGCGGTGAGACACAACGCATATCATCACTAGAGGGGTGTAGAAGTACATGCAGCTTACCACACACACACACACACACACACACACACACACACACACACACACACACACACACACACACACACACACACACACACACACACACACACACACACACACACACACACACACACACACACACACACACACACACACACAGAGAGAGAGAGAAACATCCCCCAAAAAACAGCAGATTAACAATACCAACAAACCATTCAAATGAATTTCAAGTGGGCAATTTTATTTAGATTTTTGAACCTTTCATTTAGATGTTTTATTTTATACTGTTTTGCATAGTTTATGTACATTTTCTTTTTGTTTTGAAATTCTCCAAGAACTGCTCTTCTACTTGTGTTGCCAGGCAACCGCACCACACAGATACAAAATCATGATCACCCTTTTGCTGTGTGTCCATAGTAACAGGCACCGAAATGTCGTAGATATAGAAATTATAGATTTGTTCTGCACGCTCAGTGGCATCACATTGAGGATTGTCATGAATGGGCCAGTGTCAACACTGTATTAATGAACTAACTAACTGCTCTATACCTGTATTGGAAACCTAGCAGCTTCACTATATTAGTATATACAGTAGATTAACAGCAAGAGTCACACAATGGATCCACTTGAAGCTTTTTCTCATCTTGTTTATTTATTGAAGTGTACCGTGGCACCTAGTTAGGATGTGTGAGCTCCATAGAAATGCATTAGACAAACGGCCATAGACTCTGGAGTGGACTGGATGGAAACCGTCCTCTCTTGGACTGTGGACTGGGTGGGGAGCATGCTGTCTGGTTCCCCCTGACCTGCAGTGCACATGGCAGAAGGGTTGAGAATCTGTGTCACATTCCCAAAGTATGGAAGTGTGACATTCCTGTTCCGTAAAATAACCCTTTCACTGCCAGACCGACTGAAAGCTCTCGTCATTCTCTTCTCAATCGTGTCAAAATGTATATTGCATGACAATATTGCAGGAGGCATTTTGATGTTTTGTAACCTTTGAACTCTTGAGCGTTGTGTTTGTGTAACAGAACAATGCCAAGCCCTCCACTTCCTGTGCCAAGTGTCAGACGAATCTATAGAAGTGGAAGTTACTTTCAACTGTAGGTTTATGAGGGAGTTTTTTGTACTGTATTTTTATTTGCCATTCAAATCCTGAGATGGTTAAAGCCCTCATCACGCGTGTCGGTTGACAGCTATCGAACAGTGCATTCAAAGTGTATGTGGGTTTTCTATAAATAATGGGGACAATGTGTGACATTGTGATCAAAATTATGTTCAGGCAGTTCCACATGTGTACTTAGAGGAATACACGTGAATATAAGCAAATTGGCCCTATACAACAACATGACTGTTTAAAAGCATGGCAATTCAAATTCAAGGACTTTCAGATACTTTTTTAAGCACTTAATTGTAATTTTTAAGGATCTCAATGTTATACAACTGTATAATGTACATATAAGGCCTAATATAGAAACCCCCAAAAAGCATGCACTAGGCGTCAAAAGGTTAGATCAAACATATTCAAGTTATTATTACATTCTACAATATGAGAGAATATGTACATTTCCTGACTAAATAGATGGGTTGCATGGCCATGTCTCTGTAGTCTATGTGGCCGATGCAGGCTCACATAATAAAGCCATGAATAGCGGTAGCATTAATCTCTCCATTTGAATCTCCCCATCGCTGTTTTTATCATGAGAAAGTGACCAAAAAACAAGTTTATTTTTTAATGGAAGGAATTGTATGGAAAGCCAAGTTGTAGCCAACATTAGATGTTGTTTTCCGCATAATTACCACAACAGAGTAGTGCAACACCCGTCAAATGAAGCTGTAGGAAACTAACAAAAGTGGCCTCTCTCTCACAAAAACTGATATCTCACAAAAAAATCATAATTAAATCATAGATCATTATAAGGGACCAGGAGATCTTATAAATTGGCTATAATAATTACAATAACTTTTCAAGAGCCAAACTGATTTTCAAGGTAGGCAGGCCTATTCCAGTACTTTAATTTCTGAACTTCAAATTCAAGTAGGCTACTACTTAAAATTGCAGGTGTAACATGGAAACCAAAATGTATTAGTCCTGTTATTTCATTACCAGATCATATTGTCAATAAGCTCACTTGGCTATGTCATTTGTTGTCATTATATCCAGAATAATGAATATGAATAGAGTTGGGTGTTGCACAATACTCTATCCTACACAATTGCGCACTGTAGACTCGCGCACTGTATGCACAAAAACATGTGAAAACATGAACACATTACCTTGATGCTTTCTCTGTTAAATCTAAAGAGACCCTGCTGTAAATCAAGTAGACAATAGAGACCCAACTGTCTTCAAAAGCATAATGAAAGAGAGCTCCCGAGTGGCGCAGCGGTCTAGCACTACAACTCAGTGCTAGAGGCGTCACTACAGACCCTGGTTTGATCCCGGGCTGTATCACAACCGGCCGTGATCGGGAGTCCCGTAGGGCGGCGCACAATTGGCCCAGCGTTGTCTGGGGAGGGTTTGGCCTGGGTAGGCCGTCATTGTAAATAAGAATTTGTTCTTAACGCACTTAAGAACAGTTAAAAAAAGACAGAAAAATATTCTGGACATTCCTTGCAATTACCTTTTTTTCTAGCACTTGCACCTACGGTGTCATTGCGCAAAATAGTACGCAGCATCATCTGGATGTGTATACAACAAAGATCAACATTCACCTTCTGCTACCGTTTCTGTCAAGCTGTCTACGCATACAGTTTGATGCATATGTTCGATTTATCCAAAGTATGCACAACACTGAATGCACTGCAATGCAATGCTGCAAGGCAAACACAGCGTTCCATTGCAAATGAATGTACTTCTGGTGTACCAAAATGCAATGATGCTGTAGGTGTGATCGAGGTGTTACACACGATGTCCACCAGATGCATACAGTATGCATTTTGTTTTTCTGGATATCTTGCCCACATTTTCCATACTTGAGGTACAGTGGGGCAAAAAAGTATTTAGTCAGCCACCAATTGTGCAAGTTCTCCCACTTAAAAAGATGAGAGAGGCCTGTAATTTTCATCGTAGGTACACTTCAACTATGACAGACAAAATGAGGAAAAAAATCCAGAAAATCACATTGTAGGATTTTTTATTAATTAATTTGCAAATTATGGTGGAAAATAAGTATTTGGTCAATAACAATACTTTATTATATACCCTTTGTTGGCAATGACAGAGGTCAAATGTTTTCTGTAAGTCTTCACAAGGTTTTCACACACTGTTGCTGGTATTTTGTCCCATTCCTCCATGCAGATCTCCTCTAGAGCAGTGATGTTTTGGCGCTGTTGCTGGGCATAGAAAGGCCGTGTATGGGTGTTTAGAACTAGGATACCTAGTTAGGTCAGCTGCACATTGTTACCATATTGTCGACTCTAGGCTAGATCTATGCATCACTGAGTTAGATGCCAGTTGAAAGAGTAGTTCAAGGCAACTTTGCATGACCCTGGCCTGAACCCAGTTCCTTGTCCAACATCAGAGGTGGACCCTCCATCTTAAACTTCATTTTTGAATTGGTTTTGCCACAATTCCGTCATAAAGGAATTTGACAATCCCAGGATCTCTGACTCTGAACCACGAAGTGGAGGGTTGGTGTGTGATGTCACAGTGCCACCGTGATTGAAGCTGTACAGTTGTACTCTGAATGGTGTTTTTGTAGTAATCAACATCCATAGACGCCTCCTCAACGTTATCCAGACGTTCTGACGGTGTTGTAGCTGTGTTACGAGGGCTGCATGTAGTGGCTGTGTGCTGGCTACAGATTTAGCTGTTAAAGAACTTTTGGTGATGTGTTCAGTTCAGCCAGTGCTGCTTTTCTCCAGTGATGTATTTTTCTGTTCATTTTTTTATCTATGAGAAATAGTGCACTGAAATTAAAAGGAAGGCCATAGCTTTTTTAAATGCTTGTGTTTTTTGTTGTATGACATGTTTTTGTAGATTTTTATTTTGTGTATATATAGTCACATCCCAAATGATTGACACCCTTGATAAAGATTAGCAATATACTGTATAAAATAAATACAAATAATGAGCTACATTGTATGCTTTATTTATTTATTTTAATTATATTATTTTATACTAATACAGTTGCTCAGATTTTTGTTTAACAAGTACTACCTTTTCTTTATTTGTACAAGTACTACCTTTTCTTTACAATACTTTGTGCACCCTCCCCTGGCGATAACTGTGCCCTTGGGGTTCTTGTCTTGGCTAAAATGTCCTGGTATTTGGCAGAGTTCATGATAAAGTTGACCTTAACAAGGGCCCCAGGACCAGTGGAAGCAAAATAGCACCATAACATCAAAGGTCCATCACCATCATTTACGGTAGGTATTAGGTTCTTTTCTGCATATCCATCCTTCATACGAGGCCAAACCCACCACTGCTGTGCTTCAACTGACCATAGCTCACAGTTCCAATCCAAGTGCCAATGCCATTATTCAGACAAAGCATTTACATATGTTGGTTGCTCTCAATGGAGGCTTTTTTTTGTCTAATTGTAGATTTGGAGACTTGGTAACCCCGACCAAGTTCTTTAATTCTTCAACTGCGGACCTTTATTTTCCTCCTGAATCATCTCTCACTGTGCGTGGGGATAAGATACACTTGGGTCCTCTATCAGGCAAGTTTAGTAGTGTTCCAGTTGATTTAAAGTTTGTTCATTTTTGCTTTAACAGCGGTAACTGGTATTAATAGCGGTATATTTTTTGGTTTGTTCGTTTATTTGTACCCATTGCCTGATTTATGAGTCTAAAACCATTTGTCTCCATTCATGAGTTCTCTGCCTTTACCCAGGGTGATGGAAGACAATGGAATTTTACATGTGTGTTACCTCATTTTATACCCCAGTGAAACAGGAAGCCACGGAAAGCCACCATACAGTTCCTTAAAACTGAGATTAACTTTAAAAAGTAGACTGTTAATGCAGATACATTTATTCAAATTTTAAATAGTATATAAGAATCTTGAGGGGTGGCAAACATTTTCACGTGTCATTTTTAGAGTTTTTTAAACTTGTTAAACAATCCTTCTCTGAGCAAATGTATTAGTATGAAATAAAATGTTCCATTTTGATGATGATACAATATAGGTATTTTATCTTTATCAAGGGTGTCAATACATTGAGATGTGACATTATATTCTATTGAATAGTAACCATAGCTGTCATTAGAAAGGCACTTTGCTATTCTGTCAGTTTATTGCAATAAAAACATGTTAAGTGCAACCTTCAGTGTTGACATTACTCCTGACCCTTCCATGTTTCTTTCTATGAACCTCCTGACAGACTATTTCTCTAATACAAAGATACTCTTAGTTTTTGTATTTATTTTGATTAAAGGAATTATTCTGTATGCAGCCCAAGCTACTATATCTGATCCTTCCATTACATAGTTTGTTTCTTCAGCTCTGTAGTGAGGGTTAACACCCATGATGCTCTGGGGTACTGAGTTAGTGTAAGATGCTGCTCTTGTGACCCTTTGGCAAAATGTGAATCCGTTTCTGCCTTTATACCACATGGCCAGGAGGGTCAAAATGGCATCAGTGTGTGTGTCAGCCTGTCACAGGGATAAATGGTGCTCACAGGTCTCACCTTGGCTAAGCAGCCTCTTTCTGACGGCCTCAGCAAATCACATCACACCCTTCATAACTCATTCTGACACACACTCTCTCTCCCTCTATCTAACACACACATGTGTCCACTGTTGCTCAGACCACACCATTAATAAGCCCTTAATATTCCAAACACACACTCACAAACTTTCCCATTTCCACACACACTCACACACCATGACCAGTGGGGGCCAGACCAAATCCTATCACCCTCTCCATAACTCACAGTGACACAGAGGAAAAATAACATTTACTACAGCAGAAATTATATTCCTTGGTGTCAACTTGATGCATGCAGGGTTAGTGGATCATATCGTGGGCCCAGTGGTACCTGGGTCCCCCTGTAGGGCAGGCTCTATGGGAAACGATCTCCTATCTGTCACACACACTGATAGTGGCATCACTGATGACATTGTTTTTTTTTTGTTGTTAAAAAAAATGTACTCCCTTTTCGTGGTATCCAATTGTTAGTAGTCATCTTGTCTTATTGCTACAACCGTACGGGAGAGACGAAGGTCGAAAGCCATGCTTCCTCCGAAACACAACCCAACCAAGCCACACTGCACATCCAGCCTCACCAATGTGTCGGAGGAAACACTGTGCACCTGGCGACCTGGTTAGCACACAATGCGCCCGGCCCGCCACAGGAGTCACTAGTGTGCGATGAGAAACCCAGACGACACTAGGCCAATAGTGCGTCACCCCATGGACCTCCCGGGCGCGGCTGGATGCGACAGAGCCTGGGCTTGAACCCAGATTCTCTGGTGGCACAGCTAGCACTGCGATGCAGTGCCCTAGAACACTGCGCCACCCGGGAGTCTCACTGATGACATTGTTGATGCTGTTGTCAATGTGCTCTTTCACAACTCTGGTGGAGACAAAGAAATGGTGCTCAGTTGGGGATATTTTTCTCTCATCTCGCTCTCTCCCTCTGTTGCTCTCTTTGTTTCTCTCACTCACTCATTCACTCTCAAACTCATTCTCTCCCTCCCCCCAAACACACACACGACAAGGGCTATTTTCAATAGCAGTAAATAATAAAATACGCAAATACATGCTCACAGAGGACACAGACACCAGAGGGCAAACATGGGCAGACAGCACTTAACGATCCAGAGCAGAGAAGCAGCAGGCATGCTAGTAGATGAGGATTTATCACCAGTGAGAGAGGAGCAGAATGTAGAATGAGAGGCAGGACATCTCTCCAGGTTATACTTCAGCTAGTTGGGGGGTAGTATTCAGAACAGCATAACAATGCTAGTAGATGAGGATTCATCACCAGTGAGAGAGGAGCAGAATGTAGAATGAGAGGCAGGACATCTCTCCAGGTTATACTTCAGCTAGTTGGGGGGCAGTATTCAGAACAGCATAACAATGCTAGTAGATGAGGATTCATCACCAGTGAGAGAGGAGCAGGATATAGAATGAGAGGCAGGACATCTCTCCAGGTTATACTTCAGCTAGTTGGGGGGTAGTATTCAGAACAGCATAACAATGCTAGTAGATGAGGATTCATCACCAGTGAGAGAGGAGCAGAATGTAGAATGAGAGGCAGGACATCTCTCCAGGTTATACTTCAGCTAGTTGGGGGGCAGTATTCAGAACAGCATAACAATGCTAGTAGATGAGGATTCATCACCAGTGAGAGAGGAGCAGGATATAGAATGAGAGGCAGGACATCTCTCCAGGTTATACTTCAGCTAGTTGGGGGGCAGTATTCAGAACAGCATAACAATGCTAGTAGATGAGGATTTATCACCAGTGAGAGAGGAGCAGAATGTAGAATGAGAGGCAGGACATCTCTCCAGGTTATACTTCAGCTAGTTGGGGGGCAGTATTCAGAACAGCATAACAATGCTAGTAGATGAGGATTCATCACCAGTGAGAGAGGAGCAGGATATAGAATGAGAGGCAGGACATCTCTCCAGGTTATACTTCAGCTAGTTGGGGGGCAGTATTCAGAACAGCATAACAATGCTAGTAGATGAGGATTCATCACCAGTGAGAGAGGAGCAGAATGTAGAATGAGAGGCAGGACATCTCTCCAGGTTATACTTCAGCTAGTTGGGGGGCAGTATTCAGAACAGCATAACAATGCTAGTAGATGAGGATTCATCACCAGTGAGAGAGGAGCAGGATATAGAATGAGAGGCAGGACATCTCTCCAGGTTATACTTCAGCTAGTTGGGGGGCAGTATTCAGAACAGCATAACAATGCTAGTAGATGAGGATTCATCACCAGTGAGAGAGGAGCAGGATATAGAATGAGAGGCAGGACATCTCTCCAGGTTATACTTCAGCTAGTTGGGGGGGCAGTATTCAGAACAGCATAACAATGATCAAATATGTACAAGAAGAATAACAGGAATGGATGTCCCATAGGGAACAGCATCAGGTATTAGTGGCGTCATCATAACGTGACCATTGATTATGCCTGGAGCTTTTGTTTTTAGCATAGCACCTGAGGTTGTAGTGACTTTATGTGTGAGTGTGGTGTTACACATGAGAGTTCCCACAGTAACTGCTCTGACTCATGTACTAATACTATACACTGTTCAGGTTGGGTGTCCTGAGGTTCGGAGACTGAGTTAGTCTATTGATTTGTCTGCTGTATCAGTTGGTCTCCTGAGTGTTGCTCTCTGTGTTAAATCTCTCTGCCAGGAGGCTGGGGATCAATGGATGTATTAAAGGCCTATTGGTTAGGACCGGATCATTGGAGAAATGTCTCACTTTTCCTGCCGATAGACAAATAAAGACCATTGAACAAAGACTACTTACAATGTCTCAGTTTTCCTGTTGATAGACAAATAAAGAACCATTGAACAAAAACAATTTACTGTGAAGAGGAGAAGGTGACATTGTTGGCGTCATGGCAAATGAACCAAACACCCACCCTCTCTTCCTTATCTAAGCTGAGCTCTCACAGCTTTGCGCATGCTGAAAACCGCAATGCCGCGATCTCATCCATTATGAATTAGAAAACACGAACACACACGCACAGAGACATCAATAAGTCTTGGCCTATCTATTATAGATAAACACTTAAAGTCCTGTGTGTTCTTCCGTTGGCTCTCTGCCTGTGATGGGGTCGTTACTAAGGCAGCTCCCCGTGACAACAACTCTGCATTCATTCAACACTGCAGTCCCATTTTTGTCTATAAAAAAAACTCTTAATGGCTTTGGGTGCCCTTTGGCACAGATCTAGGATCTATCCTTACCTGGGGGGGGAAATGTGAAACTGACCTTAGATCAGTGCCTAGAGACAACTTAATCTTACTCCATGTGCCTGCCTTAAATAGCTCTGATTACCTGACAAAGCTGCTACTTTTACAATACCTACATTCCAGTAGAGGCTGGTGGGAGGAGCTATAGGAGGATGGGCTCATTGTAAAGGCTGGAATGGAATTCATGGAACGGTATCAAACAGATCAAACATGGAAACCACGTTTGACACCGTTCCATTAATTCCATTCCAGCCGTAATGAGCCCATCCTCCTATAGCTCCTCCCACCAGCCTCCACTGCTCTATTCAAGCAATGTTATTGCACCGTGCTTGAATTTACTGTACTGTCATGGAACTAAATGGAAATTTATCCTCTCACGAATTGTGGTCTCATAGTATCACTGCTACGGTGTGCTTGCCCTGTATGCATAAATGGCATACATTACTGTAGACCCTCTCCTAAAACAACTGAAAACAGAGGGGAACTCTGGAGCAACCATAACAAACAGGCACCCCATGTCACTGCGCCTCCCTCGGCAAATTACAATCACCGCCTCCCATGAATCACTGCACACTCACTCCCCCAGGGGCAAAGCAGAGAGATATTTTGTAATGTTTTTCTAAGCAATTACAGTTGCATGTTTTAATTGTTCATTGGATGGAGCTAGCACACACACCCTATCAGAGGAGAGGAGTTTATGCATAAATAATGCCGTGTTCGTGGGTTAGTTAGAACTTGGAAACTTGGACATTTCCGACTTGTTTCTGAGTGGTTGTAGTTATACACGTGCCCCGTTCAGCCAGTTAGCAAGTCGGACATGTTTGAGTTTCCTAGTTCCGACTGACAACAGTAAGCTAATCAGCGCCACACTTCCTGCCTCCTGTGGGATTGTGGGTGATTATGAATAAGCTGGAACATGCAATGCGACGAGTGAGGTAATGTGCTTTTGGTGTTGAATAGGACAGGGAGAAGAGGAGGGCAGAGATATCACCTCTAGCCACCAGAAAGAGATAGATAAAGAGTAGTGGGAAAGGTGAAGAAAGCGAGAGGGAGAGTAAAAAGGGAAGATGAAAGGGGGACATAATAAAGGAGAATGCATGCAGCACCATGTTCTCTTACATTAACAGATTCATTATACACTAGCCTGTCTTTGGGTGGGTTTGAATAATCCATTTAATATGATTGCATGATGGATGAGAAATGTTACATCTGTAGTCTACATATCAATAAGTTTTGATTTAGATGATCATGAATGTGATTAACTCTAATTCACATTGGAATTCGAAGCATTGGATGCCACTTCCTCCCAGTAGATAGTGTTTATGAGAAGAGCAGGGATGTATTCGTTACGTCAATTCTGTTGAAAAACGTTTCATCTGTTGTTTGCCAACAAAAACAAGAGTTTCTATTGGACAAATTCTGGTAGGTCCCGCCCCGTTTTGTTTGCGTTTTGGTTCTTAAACAGTAAACAGCTTATTTTGTAAGACGTAATCAATACAACCCTGGTTTCTGGTTTAGCAGTGATAGTGTGTTCCAATGAGTAATGTAGGCTCTGACTACTAAACCCTGCTCAGTAGGGCCCTCTGCAGGGCTCCGGGGTCGTGTCCTCCGGGGTCGTGTCCTCCGGGGTCGTGTCCTCCGGGGTCGTGTCCTCCGGGGTCGTGTCCTCCGGGGTCGTGTCCTCTGGGGTCGTGTCCTCTGGGGTCGTGTCCTCCGGGGTCGTGTCCTCCGGGGTCGTGTCCTCCGGGGTTGTGTCCTCCGTGTACTACTCTGTTCCAGCCTTCACACCAGAGACAGCAACCCAGCCAGACTCAGACTGCAGGTCTCTGAAGACAGGATCAAAAACTCCACGACATGACAGCTGCCAGTGTGTGCGTATGGCATACATGTATGTGTGTACACGTTACTGGGGTTATAATAAGCTTCTGTGTATGTGTACCCAACAATCCATGTTCTCCCCTGTGAGTGCCTGCGGACATACAGTGGAACATGTGCAGTAGGCAGCTCACCCTGACTTGATCGAGTGTGGAGGAGGAGAGGACGCGTTAGAATAAGGCTCCAACCAACGCTACATAATCTTTCACTCTCTCTCAGTAAATGGCAGCATCTGGATATGGTTGCTATGGCACCAGTGGCATAACTTTTCCATTCCCTTGAGTAGCATTGGCTATACGCACAGCACAGTAGGACAGTAGGCCTATGTATAAGTCTGCTTGATGTGAATTTGCCCATGTGTAAGTCAGTGTGTTTGGTTAAACCTTGTGGAATTTCACATTTTCGCTTTTGTCAAGAGTTTTCCTACTTGAATCTATGATTCCCTCTTTAATGGGCAATTTGTATAGTGCATCATCACACTTCTCGGTTTTCCTCTCTTAAAGATGACAAGCACTTCATCAAACATAAATGTGCAGTGTCTTATAAATACATGTAGAGAATAGTGTGCACGTATGACTCACAGCATTCTCCCCAGATACTATCATGACTAATGATGGTGCGGTCTGAGACGTAGCAGAGATCCAACTGTCAGGATCTATTAAGAGAAAAATAGACACAGGTGACCCTCTTACGTGTCCCTACCACACACACACACAGACCTCAAAAGCCACCCAGTATTACCATTTCTGTAAATAATCTGTTGTCTGTCTCATATGAACCTCTGTCTTGTGTGATATGTTACACTGAAATGGAAATACAGAATTCTGAAATCAATATTGCAGGAGAAAGTGAATCATCTCCCAGACATGTTGCATTATTTAGAACAAGCGGCTTGCAGCTTAAAGTGTGTCATGTGTGATTCTCATTGCCAAGAGGTTTGTCCCAGTGGGCATAGAGATGTAGAGATGACCTCTATCTCTCAGACAAAATGACTGCTTGCGGTAGAAGGGCTTTGAGCAGTGAGCACTATTCAGTAAAAACAGGAAACACCTGACATACTTCTTGCGTTTACTAACTAGAAACAAATATTGTCCGAGTTAAATAGTGTTAAATAAAAAAGAGTCTTCCTATCAGGGCAGGGAGAGGATTGTTTTTCTATTTATCCCGTAATGCAACTATTTGTTTTGATGAAATAAACCCCTGTCTCAGCCTAATGCTCTGTTAGTTTAAGCATGCATTCAAAGCCAGGTATTAACTTTACATCACATCATTAAAATTAGATATGGATCAAGAAGATCACTAATGCTCTCCTATGGCACATGGTAGTCATTTATGGATAATTCACTGTTATCAATAATCTCATGACTTAATATCAGTAGTTAATAAACAGGGTTGGGTAGGTTACTTTTTGTAACAGTAACGTAACATTTAAATTACCCAAACTCAGTAACGTAATCTGATTACATTCCGTTACTTTAGATTACTTTCCCCTTAAGAGGCATTAGAAGAAGACACAAATGTATGTTACTAATTGAACGGCATCTATTGCAGGATAAATCAATGTTAAACTTCATATAGCTGGCCATATATGGATGATTCATTTTACTTTATGGGTTGGTTATGTTGGCTTCTTCTAACCCATCGCTTTTTACTACATATAATAATACGATTAAAATATATCTTTACATTAAAAACCAGTCTATCAGAATTCCAGTCATTCCAATAAATGTTATACCCCTTGATCTTCAAAAATAGGACATGGAAATATGGAAAAATAGATTAGTCTATTTGTTTTTCCTGCGCATGACCCCAAAGCTAAGGACTTATTAGCCAGCCCTACTCTGTTGTTTATGATTAGAGTTGAAAAATAAATGTTGTGCTCATGGAGTGGCAGGCTTTGAGCACCACTGAAAAGTGCTATTTACATGTGAAAAATGAATGCCATATGCTACATTTGCTATAGGTCTGTTGTTAATATTTTTGTTGGTGACACTTTGATATCTTGATAATATGCAGCTGTTTAAAGGGCAAATCCACAGATGAAACAATAACAAAACAGTCGCCCCGCCTTTGTTTTGATAAAAAACTGAGGGATGGGCCTGGAGAAATGTAACCACTCTCAGATTAATAGAAAGAGCTATGGATGCGAGGACTGACCATCCATGATATCAAAATGATTATTTTAACCATGTTATGAGGCTATACAGTGTTTGTTTACATTTACAATGTTTACAAACATTGGAGAAAAACAAGCTTATATTTTGGGTTCTCATGGAGTGTGACAGTTGAACTAAGCTCATGAGGCATTTCTAAGTTATATTCTTCAGCAATCAATAGATATTTATTAGTCCAAAAATGGATGTAGCAACTAATGTGTCCATTATTCCTATGGATTTATTTATTTGATCAGCATGAATTAGATGGAGCAATAAAATGCCCACTTTTATTCCACAGGCTTGGATCAGAGAGCATTTAGTTACAAGAGAGCATTTTTCACTGGCTGTCCACTGGTTTAAAAAACAATGATTGATAGATAGGCACCTTAAACTTCTTGAATTCAACCATTATCGGGTTCAAATAAACATTTAGATTTGTGAACAGCCATCCACAACAACCACAATCCTTAAGGTGCAAATATCTAAATGAGAGAGCAGCAGTGTGATTCACATCAATACGCTACTGTATGTAGATATCAATAATAAGTGAGACTACACCACTACTGTCATCCTTCCCTCAAAGTGTTTATTGGAAGACATAGCTTGGACTGTAGCCTACAAAAGCCTATTCCTGCTCTTTTCCCGTAATCCATCAAACACATTTGGTTTGTCATCATAGTGGTCTCTGACTTGTGATCAGACTCGCTCAGGTGATAAAAAAAACTTTAACTTGCGCCTTTTTTCAATGCTGATTTGAATGTCATTGCGAAAACAGAGACGGTGTCATATTTATTTTCACAAACATCTTTTCTGAATTTAAAAGTAATCTTCGAAGTTTTTCAAAGGTATCTGTAATCTAATTACAATATTTTTACTGGTAATTTAACCGATTAGTTACCTTTTTTCTTGTAATCCATTACTCCCCAACCTTGGTAATAAATCACGAGTAAACAAGATAATACATAAAACAGGGATCTGAAAAAAAGAAGAATGACAGTCTCCGGCTTACAAACATCAGGATGAATAGTTTGAGCAAGCTTGCCCTCTAGTGTCTAAGTATTACAATCAGTGTTGTGTTCGAGACCGATTTAAGACCAAGACCGGAAGCCTTTGGGAAGGGCAAGACTGAGTCAAGACCATAACCAGAAAAATGTCAAATTCAAGTCATAAAAGTCCAATACAAGACCATGATTGTAATTTTGTCAAATCAGCACCATAATAAGAGTTCAAAATGTCCAGTATTTCTGTGTTCATATTTCAGAACAACATATGGATTCTTTAGACATTCAGAATTGTAAAAAGAAAATGTATGCTAAGGAAAAATAGAGCCACTCTACGAATTATTACTAACCCAAACACAGTGGGGAACAATGAGGGCCTTCTAAGCCTTCAGAGAAGGGCTACGGATTTATAAAATAATTCTAATTATATTCTTTTTAATTATGTTTTGATTTAAACTCTTCAGTTTTGTTTAGAAAGGAAAGGGTTAACACTAAAGAGAACATGATCCAATCAGGATTTATCTTTGGTGATCTCTGGGGAGATAAATCTAGCTCTTTAAGTAAGCCATTGGCTAGGCCATCAGAAGCTTGATAGAAGGCATCTGCCATTCATCTGTATTAAAGCAACATTTTGGAGTGACATTGGAATTAACCAATCACATTGACTTGTAATGGGTGGGACCGTTTACTGAGGAGTGGCTTCCAGTACAGTAGTAGGTATAGCAAGCAGTAGTAGGTATAGCTCGCTAGCTTTTGTTGTAGGCTAGTTTACAGCAACTGCAGCAGGTGTTATCAAAGAGGATGGATGCTGTTGCTAATTTATTTGCTTCTCCCTTTTCATGAATAACTCATCCATTGAGTGGAACTGTGTTTTTTATTGCGGCTCGCATGCTGTTGTTAGCCATCTCTTTGAAAATAACTTGTGTGTGTGAAACATGGTTGCATTTAAACTTTAGATCACCGGTTACTTTGAGTGCTAAATGCGAAATGTTTGTTGCAATGGGAAGTAATAATTATACATTTCAATTGGAAAATACTTCGCATAAAGGTTGTGTTTTTGTATTCTTCTGATTGGGACCAACTGGCTTTAGTAGTAAGTCTGAGTGAATGGGCTACTTATTCTTTAAAATCATGCTGTGTGTGACTGCTGTCTTTCCATCGGCGATATGCAGTGGGTCCTGTCTGGAAAACCATACGTTTTCCTATGAATTGTACAGAATTTTATTCAAAATCACACTTTTTTTATATAAAAAAAAGTGATGTTCTATGTCCACAACAATGCTTTAACCACATCAGGAGAACATTTTGAGGTCTGGGGGAAAAAAAATATTTTTGAAGGGTGTAGTTTCCCTTTAATTCAATTGTGTAAAACAAATGCCCTCACATGATACAAATCAGCATTATATCACTATCAGGTAGGCCTACATTGCAGTCCATTTTTTTGTATGTTTTTTAGGGGAAAGCCTTTAGAAATGTTCATACAGACAGCGCATGATGACTGAATTGAGCATTGCAAATAGCCTACTAACCAAGACAAGACCAAGATCAAACTTGATCAATACCTGTTTCGCATACCCATTGTTGCCTTAGTTAGCATTTACTGGTAGATAACATGAATTGAAACCAACGGGTGTGGCTGAAATAGCCAAATCCACTAATTTGAAGGGGTATCCATCATACTTTGGTATATATAGCATACTTCACATGCTTTGCAGTTGTGTTGGCTACTTTGTGCATGATTTCCCTGTTGTACTACATAAGTACAATACATACATCTTATACCTCCACTACACTAATTTGATATGCAACAGTAGGGATTAAGAAGTGGGTATAGGCAATGCCCTCTGGAAAATAAAAAGTGGGTATATGCCATATACAGTGCTTTGGAAAGTATTCAGACCTCTTGAATTTTTCTAAAAAATAAATCATTCTATACGCAATACTCCATAATGAAAAATCGAAAACAGTTATTTTATTTTAGCAATTGTATTAAAAATAAACACTGAAATACCTTATTTACATTATTCAGACCCTTTTATATGAGACTCGAAATTGAGCGCAGGTGCATCCTGTTTAGATTGATCATCCTTGATGTTTCTATAACTTGATTGGAGTCCACCTGTGGTAAATTCAATTGATTGGACATGCTTTGGAAAGGAACACACCTGTCTATAAAAAGGAGCAAAAACCAAGCCATGGGGTCTGAAGGAATTGTCCGTAGAGCTCTGAGACAGGGTTGTGTCGAGGCACAGATCTGGGGAAGGGTACAAAACATTTCAGCAGAATTGAAGGTCCCCAAGAACACAGTGGCCTCCATCATTCTTAAATGGAAGAAGTTTGGAACCACCAAGGCTCTTCCTAGAGCTGGCCTCCAGCCAAACTGAGCAATCGGGGGGAGACGGGCATTTCGCTACACTCGCATTAACATCTGCTAACCATGTGTATGTGACAAATAAAATTTGATTTGATTTGGTCAGGGAGATGACCAAGAACCAGTCACTCTAACAGAGCTCCAGAGTTCCTCTGTGGAGATGGGAGAACCTTCCAGAACGACAACCATCTCTGCTGCACTCCACCAATCAGGCCTTTATGGTAGAGTGGCCAGATTGAAGCCACTCCTCAGTAAAGGGCACATGACCGCCCGCTTCGAGTTTGCCAAAAGGCACCTAAAGGACTCAGACCACGACAAACAAAATGATCTGGTCTGATGAAACCAAGATTGAACTCTTTGACCTGAATGCCAAGCATCACGTCTGGAGGAAACCTGGCACCATCCGTACGGTGAGGCATGGTGGAGGCAGACCTCAGACTGGGGTGGTTCACCTTCCAACAGGACAACGACCCTAAGCACACAGCCAAGACAACGCAGGAGTGTCTTCGGGAGAAGTCTCTGAATAGCCTTGAGTGGCCCAGCCAGAGCCTGGACTTAAACCCAATGGAACATCTCTGGAGAGACCTGAAAATAGCTGTGCACCAAAGCTCCCCATCCACCTGACAGAGCTTAAGAGGATATGCAGAGAAGAATGGGAGAAACTCTCCAAATACAGGTGTGCCAAGCTTGTAGCGTCATACCCAAGAATACTCAAGGCTGTAATCACTGCCAAAGGTGCTTCAACAAAGTACTGAGTAAAGGTCTGAATACTTATGCAAATATAATATTTCAGTATTCATTTTTTATAAATTAGCAAACATTTCTGAAAACCTGTTTTTGCTTTATCATTATGGGGTATTGTGTGTAGATTGATTAGGGGGGAGCAATTGAATTCAAGGGGTCTGAATACTTTCCAAATACACTGTACCTGCCTATAGCCTCCACTACACCACTGGCCCTTTGTGTATTAATAATAATAATAATAATATATGCCATTTAGCAGACGCTTTTATCCAAAGCGACTTACAGTCATGTGTGCATACATTCTACGTATGGGTGGTCCTGGGGATCGAACCCACTACCCTGGCGTTACAAGCGCCATGCTCTACCAACTGAGCTACAGAAGGACCCCAAGGCATTTCTATTACAAAAAGTGCCCTCTCCCACATGATGGTATTACAGTAGCTGTCCTTTCAGCAATAGCTTTGGTACTATTTTCATCTAGAAATGCCTTTCATATATGCTACGCTCACTAATTGACCAAGAAGGAGAGTGATGGAGTGCTGCATCAGATGACCTGGCCTCCACAATCACCCGACCTCAACCAAGTTGAGCTGCTTTGGGATGAGTTGGACCGCAGAGTGAAGGAAAAGCAGCCAACAAGTGCTCAGCATATGTGAATACTCCTTCAATACTGTTGGAAAAGCAGCTGGTTGAGAGAATGCCAAGAGGTTGCAAATCTGTCATCAAGGCAAAGGTTCTAGGTTCTACTTTGAAGAACCTCAAATGTATTTGGATTTGTTTAACACTTTATTGGTTACTACATGATTCCATGTGTTATTTCATAGTTTTGATTTCTTCACTATTATTCAACAATGTAGAAAATAGCAAAAAATAAAGAAAAACCATTGAATGAGTAGGTGCCCAAACTTTTAACTGGTACTGTAGGTGTAGATTCATGACCCATTTGGAGTTCCATGATCAGAACTCTACGATCAGAATACTAAAGCTGCATGAACTGCCAAGTCTAGACACAGCTTCTAGAGAGGGAGGCAGATGTCTAATGAAGTCCGGCCATCGTCCTTGACCATGTGGTAAACAGAGGCCTTACCAGAGGCTGCCAGATTAGTTCACCCCAATCTGAAAAGATCGACTGTCAATTCGATCATGAGAACTTCGCCAAGAAAAGCGGTAACTCTGCAGGATATGTACTCTGCTTTACCATTACATTTACAGTAAACAAAATTGTAACGCACGTAAATTCACAACACATCTTACACTATTCTTCCAGTATGACCTATTGACAGTATACTCTGTTCTAACCTCAGAATTGACAGAAGACCCCATGGTGGTGGCCATGTGCTGACCGAGCAGCAGGAGTGGGCAGTTGTGAGGGCCAGGAATGACATTGCCATTGAGAACGATGAAACATTTTGCCAAACACATTTACCTGGTGCCTTTTGAGAAAAACAATGACTGGGTGAAACAACGACGGGGTGCATATGTTCAAGTACAGCACTATATACTGTATTACTGTTACTATTTCATCCACATGCTACTTCACAATATATTGGAACTGTACTGTAAACAATAAGTAACCAAAATATGTTTTTAGAGGATGATGGTGCTTGATGCTGCTGTGAACCATCACAAGTATATCTTTGTTAATGAAGCGCTTCAACCTGGCCAAAACTCATCGGCCAAGGGGAGATCGTCCAAGTGCCTGGAAAACATGGGCGAAACAGCTCCATGTGCGCAGCTATCTCTGAAGATGGTGTGGTAGGATGTAAGCCATTACTTGAATCCAACAAAGCTGCACACCTCATTGTGTTTCTCAATACAATTGAGCAGGCCTATCAAGGTGAAAGAGTCACCTATGTCATTGTGTGGGACAATGTCAGGTTCCACCATGCAGAGGTGGTTAAGACATAGTTTTCGGGCCCATTCCTGATTCTTGACCCTATACTTGCCCCCATACTCTCATTTCCTCAATCCTACTGAGGACCTTTTCAGTAAAGAGGTGGAAGATGTACAATCGCCATCCTAATGAGCGTGCCGCTATTCTTCTGGCCATGGATGAGGCATGCGATGACAACAATGCAGAACCAATTTCAAGCTTGGATTTGCCCTTAATGAGGACATTCACTGTGATGTGGATTATAATTTATGGCCAAATGCTCAAGACAGGCTTGATGCAAATGAATACGTTTCATTTTCATTCATTTAACTTGTTTCATTTAATTTCTTACACTTGATTACAGACAGTACACCGATTGTTGCAATTATATCTGAAATATATTTATTTTTTATGATTTAATAAAAATAAAAAGGTAGAGGATGTCTTCATTGATCACAAATTATAGATGTTCTGTCAATTTTGTTGTAATGTAATGTAAGTGTATTGCCTAATGTAAAAACTAATTTACACTACTGTAGCATATTACTTTCAGCACTTCTAAGGGCGATTTGAAACGCATATCTTGCATTGTTTGCTATTGGATTAATTGGTAGTTAAAATGACTAAATTGAAAAGATATCATTGTGTTTTGGTGATTAAACTAATGTTCTCATTACATTTCACAAACTTATATTTTGAATGGTTGGTTGGTGAGAGATGTTTACATTGCAAATGAATGCACAATGACCGGTTTTGAATGAAAGACTGGCTGGTTAAGAAGTGTGACCAGATTGGAGTTTTGTACTAAGAGTTGTGAAAATATACCAAATACTTGAAAAATGGTACCAAAGCAATTAATAAAAACTAATAGCGAGTTTGCAACTTGCAAACAATTTCCTCCACTCTTCTCTACCAGAGCGGCAAGGAAATTCTGACAAAGTTTGAGAATTTTTTTCAACAAAAGTAAAAAAGACTAATGTTAAGAATAAAGTAGATATCCCAGATACCAATAGGCATTAAGATATTGTTTTAAAAAAAGGAGTGTATATATTTCACGTGGTTTTATACACTGACTGAATGGAAGCTTTTAATTATGAAAAGGCTATTTTACTCCGCTGGTCTCGGGAAGAAATGACGAGTCCTCAATGTCCAAGACCGAGTAAAAATATATCTGACACAGAGACTCTCAATGTGGTCTTGAGTACTACAACGCTGAGTAAAATACTGCTTGGCAGATCAAGAGGAGGGATTCCATGTTTCATGTGTCTGGGTGAAATAGTAACAGGTATTTCATCCCGGCAGTGACAAAATACTAGCCTGTCCAAAGAGACTTTGTTCATCATATGTCCTCTAATTCTGCAGTCCTGTATCTAACACCTCTCACTCTCTCTCAGCACTAGCAAAAAAACCACAAAAAAAGACCTTCAATTCAGTTACATTTTTTTGTCAGACATATCTTTATCATTAGTTCGACATAACAGTATTCCAAAAAATATTCAGGAATGTTTACAATTATTGTGTGCAATCAACATAACCACTGTTCCACTCTCGTTAAAGTGTTAATTTATCCACAGGCCTAAGCTGGTAGGTGGGTAAATCATTGGTTGAGTAGTGATCCTGGCTGAGTGTGGGGATTTGGGGTTGGTTCTGATGTTCTGGGGTATTGAGGGGCACAGCTTCACTGGATCAAACTGTGACATCAGCACACCCGTCTGCAGAGCACCAACTTCCACACCCCTCCCTGACCACCAAAGAGAAACATCTTTTGACTGTCCCACTTTAGGGTGTATTAGCATGTTGCTATGGCGTTCTGGTGTGAGGAATTACTGTGGTGATCGCCAGCCAGGGGGCGTGTCAACGGTCCAGTGAGCGTTTCTGTATGGCCTCAGAGACAGCAGTCCTCAGCATTGTGATGACAGAGCGAGGGTCGTCGCTGCTCACCACCGCACTGCCCGACACAATCATGTTAGCACCCGCCTACCAGAGACACACACAGAAAGATAAAACACACACACCGTGAACACCCATGGATGGACACAAGCAACGAGACAATGTAGTTAAGCACCAGGGCCCAAGGGTGCATGGTATGGGGAGGCATGTACGCACCTCAGCACACTTGTGGATGGTAGAGGGACCCACTCCTCCGTCCACCTCAATGTCCAGAGAGGGAAACTGACTCCTTAGCCAGCTAACCTAGACACACAGAAACAGACAATGAAATGTCAATGACATGCCCCAAATGTCCAAAACAGACACGGCAAATATATACAATCAAACCACACAAATCCACAGACCGTGAGAATCAAACAAAACAGAGAGACACACAGAGAACCCCTCTAACACATTACTTAGATGACACAATGTCAACTGAAGATATTGTAACAAACCTCTGCATTCAAAATAAACTGAGTGACCTTGTGTATAAAACAGATCACAGATGACAGAGAAGCTTTTTCATGCAGCTTATCAGACACATGCTCTCTAGCGAGATAAAAACATAAGCCACAAAATAACACATAGGATGTGTTTACACAGGCAGCCCAATTTGGATATTTTGCCCAATTATGGCCAACAGATCTGATCTGATCGGTCAAAAGATCAACTAGTGGCAAAAAAAAAAACATAATTGGTTGGGCTGCTTGTGTAAATGCAGCCTGATAGACAGACACACAAACACAACACACTACCTTGGGCATCATGTCCTCCATGAACTTCTGGCCTCCAAAGCCAGGCTCCACAGTCATGACCAGTGCCATGTCAATCTGTCCTGCCCATGGGGCCAACTCCTCTACTGTGGTCCCAGGCTTTATGGCCAGGCCCACCTACAACACACACACAGTGTTACATTACCATACATGGGTGAAGACGCACAACTGTTAGACAACACATAGTTGTGAACTTTCTCTGACTGTGTGTCAATCTGTGCCCATCCACTTCTCGCAATCTCTGACCTCCCATATCAGGATGACCTCCCATATCAGGACCTCACCTCTGGTCTCTCTCTATAGTCAACTATGCCTCTCTGTCTCACCTTCATGCCACTCTCTCTGATCTCCTTAATGAGGTTTCCAGCATTAGTAGTGGTCTCCAGGTGGAACGTGTACTGACTAGCTCCTGCTGCTGCCATGGGTTTCACCCACTGCTCCGGCCTCGACACCATCATGTGCATGTCTATAAGAGAAACACACACACACTTTTGAGATGGCTACTATGCAACGCTGAACAAACCATAATCCTACTTAGAACAAATGGTGTCAGTAATAATGGTAGCTGTGATCAGCACGTTCAGCTAGAATAAATATGGACTGGTCAATGTGTTGTCATACAGGTAGCCTAGTGGTTAGAGTGTTGGACTAGTAATCGAAAGGTTGCAAGTTCGAATCCCCGAGGTAAATATCTGTCATTCTGGCAGCTAACAAGCTGTTATTGAAAATAAGAATCTGTTCTTAACTGACTTGTTAAATAAAGGTAAAAACAACAACAGGGACATATTGTAACCATTTCAGAGTAAGGTTGTGTTACTGACCAAAGAAAGGGTCTGGCCCCACGCAGTTCCTTAGGCACTCCACCATCGGGTGGCCAAAGGTGATGTTGGGGACAAAATTACTTCAAGGGAACAAGATACAATCATTATCCTTATGTGACTGATTCTACTCCAGTCACGCTGATGCAAGGCAGGCTGATCAATAACAAAACGTGCTAGCTAACTATCAGTGCTGAATAAAACAAACTGAAAAAAAGATAACTAAACTGTGGATGTCGTAAACAGAGTTGCAGAATGTTATGCAATGTGGACTGGTATTGCAATCTGCCGTGATGTTGACATCACCCATAATGACTTTTAGCTTGACTTCTAACAATATATTAGCACAAGTCAACAAAAACAGCAGTGATTGCTAACTAAAATTTGCATACATTCACAGTTACAGCTAGCTAACGTTAGTTAACTGCCTGACTGTGAATCCTATTGGACTGAGACTATGCTAGTTAGCTAGCGTGCTCTCTGGATTTGTTCACCCGTCCATAACGTCGAGGTGCAGGTAGTCAGCTCCGCACTCCATCATTCGGACGCATTCACTGCCCAGGCATGCGAGGTCACTGCTGAGGATGGACGGGCCTATCTTTGCGCTGTAAGACATGTTGAAGGTCTCTGCTCTGTGTGCTCGATTGCAGTTCAAGAAGTACTCCAACGTGCGAGTTTGCTACTTCCGTGTTCAACGCTGCTTTCAAAATAATGTATGTTCCAAAAGTTGCCACTGGATGGCGTATAAATCACACTGAAGTGACACCACTTTCACATATTTTCCTGTGTTGAAAAAATACTTTATATTGCCCACACAGCTCATATATTTATATCTCTATATATATGTCTATCTCTTAGCTGGCTGTAAGATTTAGTGGGCATGGCGTTTGACTGAAGGTTGACAGGAAGAGATGAGGTCCAATCCCTGAAAATGTGGGGGACCGTATCAGTGTGTGTGAGTATTGGCAGCCCCTTGAGAACAGGAGGCAGGGCAAGACAGGGCCAAGGTCGATGGTCACACAAAGTACTGTGGGAGAGACCAATACTACCTCTATATAGGCCTCTGCCTCTTATTCTCTCTCTCTCTCTCTCTCTCTCTCTCTCTCTCTCTCTCTCTCTCTCTCTCTCTCTCTCTCTTCTCTCTCTCACACACTTTTTTGTATAAAGGGTTTTGACTCTGTGCCTTTCTGTGGTCAGAGGCTTGCTTTTGGAGTGGTTTAAAGGTTCTGAAGAGTTCATCTGCAGTCCAACCTCCAACTTTTAATGATTTATAAGAATGTGAAAAATGAATCCCTGGTAGTTCCAGCAGCATTTTCTGTGGCCACTACAGACTCAGTCACATCCATGAGGGTAAACACCAATGTGACATTAATGGGTTTGGGCTGCGGGTCGCGTTTCTGCTGTAGAGATGATGGTGAGCTGTGGTGGCATGGTATGCACCAGGGGACAGGAAGGTAATATGTTATTCTCAAGTTGGCTTGAGTGAGAGTAAGCGTGGTTGTCATGGTGAATGGGAGCCTTAAGTTAGAGCCCCTGAGGGAGAGCTGTAAAGATTTAGGATATGACAGCCTTGCCATACACACACACACACACACACACACACACACACACACACACACACACACACACACACACACACACACACACACACACACACACACACACACACACACACACACACACACACACACACACACACACACACACACACACACACACAGGCCCTCAGCAAGGTTGATACACTTAACAGCGTTTGTTGTAGATGTCTGTCTGTCCACACGTCACTGACAGGTTACCATATCATCACTTTGTCTAAAACATCTCTCTCTCTCTCAGACGCCATCTTGAGAGCTTTAGATGTGATAAAGTAGTGTCCTGCAGGGGTATAATGAAGGCCATTTGTAAAGAGCCCAGATAGGCTTGTCATGAATACAAATCTACCTGTCTGCTCTATAATATATATTGTTTCTCTGAGGTTAAGAGGGTTTCCACTGGGCACAGACGTCAATTCAACAACTATTCCACATAGTTTAAATTTCAATGAAATGACGTGGGAACAACGTTGATTCAACTAGTGTGTGCCCAGTCAGTTAATGTTCTTGACTTTACATGAGGTGACATTGTAAAATGGTGCACTCGGCGGTGGAGGTTTTAGTGGGAAGGCAGACAAGATTCCTGGTGCAATGCCCAGATTGAAAGCTTTTTGTACTTGTATTTACAACAAAAACAACAGGATGACATATTGAAAGAGTAACACATCCTGCACCACACACAAGGGCAGGGCTCTCCAGAGGGTGGAGCGGTCTTCCCAACGCATCATCGGGGGCACACTGCCTTCTCTCCAGGACACCTACAGCACCTGATGTCAAAGGAAGGCCAAAAAGATCATCAAGGACACCCGAGCCTGTCTGTTCATCCTGCTATCATCCAGAAGGAGAGGTTAGTAAAGGTGCATCAAGCTGGGACTGAGAGACTGAAAACCAGCCTCTGTCTCAATGCCATCAGACTGTTACAGTACATACGGATATTATTTAGACCACTTCACTTTTCCCACATTTTTATATTACCGCCTTATTCTAAAAAGGATTACAATATATTTTTTTTATCATCAATCTAGACAAAATACACCATAATGACAATGAAAAAACATTTTTTTAAAAAGGTTTGCTAATTGATTAAAAATAGCGATTACAGCCTCAAGTCTTCGTGGGTATGAAGCTACAAGCTTGGCACACCTGAGTTTCTCCCATTCTTCTCTGCAGATCCTCTCAACCTCTGTCAGATTTGATAGGGAGCGTCACTGCGCAGCTATTTTCAGGTCTCACCAGAGATGTTCAATCTGGTTCAAGGCCGGGCTCTGGCTGGGCCACTCAAGGCTATTCAGAGACTTTTCCCGAAGCTAGTCCTATGTTATCATGGCTGTGTGCTTAGGGTCGTTGTCCTATTGGAAGGTGAACCTTCGTCCCAGTCTGAGGTCCTGAGCGCTCTGGAGCAGGTTTTCATCAAGGATCTCTCTGTACTTCGCTCCGATAATCTGTCTCTTGATCCTGACTAGTCTCCCAGTCCCTTCCTCTGAAAAACATCCTCACAACATGATGCTGCCACCACCATGCTTCACCGTACGGATGGTGCCAGGTTTCCTCCAGGCGTGACGCTTGGCATTCAGGCCAAAGAGTTCAGCCTTGGTTTCATCAGACAAGAGAATCTTGTTTCCTACGGTCTGACGCTGCCACACCCATGCTTCACGTTTGGGATGGTGTTCTTCAGCTTGCAAGCCTCCCCCTTTTTCCTCAAAACATAGCATGGTCATTATGGCCAAACAGTTAATTTCTCCAAAAAGTATGATATTTGTCCCCATGTGCAGTTGCAAACTGTAGTCTGACATTTTTATGGTGGTTTGGGAGCAGTGCTGAGCAGCCTTTCAGGTTATGCCGATATAGGACTCATTTCACTGTGGATATAGATACTTTTGTACCTGTTTTCTCCAGCATCTTCACAAGGTCCTTTGCTGTTGTTCTGGGACTGATTTTCACTTTTCGCACCAAAGTATGTTCATCTCTAGGAGACAGAACACGTCTCCTTCCTGAGCGGTATGATGGCTGCGTGGTCCTATGATGCTTATACTTGTGTACTTGTCACGACTTCTGCCGAAGTTGAAGCCTCTCCTTGTTCAGGCTGTGCTCGGCGGTCGACGTCACCGGTCTTCTAGCCATCATTGATCCATTTTTCATTTTCCATTGGTTTTGTCTTGTCTTCCTACACACCTGGTTTCAATCCCATGCATTACCTGTTTTTATTTAACCCTCTGTTTCCCCTCATGTCTTTGTCAGAGATTGTTTGTTATTCAGTGTTGTGTTGTTTGTATTGGGGCGCGACAGGTCCTCGTACCCACTTTGTTTATTGTTACATTTAGTGTTTGGAGTGTGTTTTGTTTATTGGTATTAAATAACTCCATTACACTCAGTTTGATTATCCTGCGCCTGACTTCACTGCCACCTATACACACGACTCTGACAGTACTATTGTTTGTACAGATGAACGTGGTACCTTCAGGCGTTTGGAAATTGCTCCCAAGGATGAACCAGACTTGTGGAGGTCTACAATTTTTTTTCTGAGGTCTTGGCTGATTTCTTTTGATTTTCCCATGATGTCAAGCAAAGAGGCACTGGGTTTGAAGGTAGGCCTTGAAATGCATCCACAGGTCCACCTACAATTCACTCAAATGATGTCAATTAGCCTATCAGAAGCTTCTAAAGCCATGACATCATTTTCTGTAATTTTCCAATCTGTTTAAAGCACAGTCAACTTAGTGTATGTAAACTTCTGACCCACTGGAATTGTGATACAGTGAAATAATCTGTCTGTAAACAATTGTTGGAAAAATTACTTGTGTCATGCACAAAGTAGATGTCCTAACCGACTTGCCAAAACTATAGTTAGTTAACAAGAAATATATATATATATATATATATACATATATATATGATTGGCAATAAATGAAGACAGACAGAGAGATAATATTCAGGGCTATCTAATTGTAATATAATGAAGCCTGGTACTTTGATGTTGTCTGTCCTCACATATGGAGAGCTGCAAAAGCCTGTGTGCAGATGAAGAGGTCCAGGAATGGTTTTTCCTCTGAAGCTAAGCAGGGTTGGCCCTGGTCGGTCCCTCGATGGGAGACCAGATGCTGCTGGAAGTGGTGTTGGAGGGCCAGTAAGAGGCACACTTTCCTCTCATCTAAAAAAATATCCCAATGCCCCAGGGAAGTGATATGGGACATTGCCCTGTGTAGGGTGTCATCTTTCAGATGGGACGTGACTCTCTGCGGTCAAGAAAGATCCCATGGGGTGTCATCCCCAGTGTCCTGGCTAAATTCCCAATCTGGCCTTCATACCATCATGGCCACCTAATCATCCCTAGTTTCCAACTGGCTCATTCATCCCCCATCCTCCATCCCCCGTGACTCAGCCATGCCTCATTGCATGTCCAACATTTCCTCAACTCCCAATCCTTCTAATGTGACTAGCCCCTATGCTCCTCCCTCTTTTCTATTTGCCTACCAATACTCCTTATAGGACACATCAATGCACTCTATACTCCTCTGTAAACTGGTCATCTCTGTATACCCATCGCAAGACCCACTGGTTGATACTTATTTATAAAACCCTCTTAGGCCTCACCCCCCCTCCTATCTGAGATATCTACTGCAGCCCTCATCCTCCACATACAACACCTGTTCTGCCAGTCACATTCTTTTAAAGGTTCCCAAAGCACACACATCCTATGGTCGCTGCTCTTCTCAGTTTGCTGCAGCTAGCGACTGGAAGAGCTGCACTCTTACTGACAGTTGTGGCCGCTTCACTGTTTTCTCTACCTTCTTGCCTTTGTGCTGTTATCTGTGCCTAATAATGTTTGTACCATGTTTTGTGCTGCTACCATGTTGTCATGTGGTGTTGCTACCATGCTGTGTAATTTAGAGGCGAAAGAAACGCACACCTATTTAGGCGAGGTGCTGGCTAGCAGAGTGGATGACTTTTAAAAAAATAAAGCAGAGCCGCACACTCAGATGCAAAAATATTTATGTCCAATGTTTCGACAGACAAGCTGTCTTCATCAGGATGTAATGAAAACACTGTGGGATGACTCATTCACATAGTGTCAAAAGACACACAGGTGTCTGTAACCATGGCCGGGTGTGGCTTGATATCATTGGTTAATTCTCATATATTACAATAGCATACAAAAAAACATAAATGGATAGAGTACGATCATCGATACAATTTGGCTACATAAGCCTACAAACAATTACAATAGAAAAATCACAAGAATGACTTTAACAATAAATCGTTTTAACAATAAATTGTCGAGGTCACTCCCTCTCCTAGGGAGGGTGACATGTTCTGAGATTTACTATGCAATCTGATACACATCAAATCAGTTTTCTTGATCTTCTGATCTTGTGTGAAGATAATGTTCTATACACTGATCTTTACAGGAAACCTACTGATCGTAACAGTTTGAGGACTGATAGTTGTCACCCACTTCCCTTGAAAAACAGTTTGGCATACAACCAATTTTGTCGAATCAAAAGAATTTGTAAAAAACAATCAGATTTCGAAGTATGGCTGAGACGCAAAGAAAATGAAAGGAAAGGGGGTACAAAAATGGTCAGATTAATACTGCTATTGAGAAAATTCAAAAAGAGACATGACCTTTTTCAAGGTCAGTCTCGCAAAAATAAGCATTCTTGCCTTCTAACTACCCGCTATTCAAAGAGCTCTGAACAAATGAAGGGAATCGTTCACAAACATTGGCACATTCTAAGATCCGGTCATAGTATCGGTAATGTGACCTTCCCTTTGTCATATTCTCCCAGGGCAGAAACCTCAGAGATCAATTGGTAAAGTCTGATTTACCACCAAGATATCCCTGCACAATGTGTATTTGCACCCCTACTGGATGGAAACTACAAGTGTAATGGCTGTGCTCAATTCAATGGCACTTATACTGTAAATGTTGATCCTTCAAACACCCCCAAACAGGGAAACAGATCCCAATCAAAGGTGTTATTATGTGCTACACTAAGGCAGTTCTTTATCTTATATCTTGTCCTTGTGCTAAAAATGACGTGTTTCTTTTTATTTAAAAAAAAATGTATCCATTATTTTACCAGGTAAGTTGACTGAGAACACATTCTCATTTGCAGCAACGACATGTGGAATAGTTACAGGGGAGAGGAGGGGATGAATGAGCCAATTGTAAACTGGGGATTATTAGGTGAACACTAAACAGAAATAAACTACCCACAAAAACCTTGTGGGGAAAAGCTACATAAGTATGGTTCCCAATCAGAGACAACGTAAGACAGCTGTCCCTAATTGAAAACCATACCTGGCCAAAACAAAGAAATACAAAACATAGAAAAAGGAACATAGAATGCCCACCCAAATCACACCCTGACCAAACCAAAATAGAGACATAAAAAGCTCTAAGGTCAGGGCGTGACACTTGCTCCCTTCGTTCTCAACGTAGACTTTGATCTGAAGCCATTCTTGTGATTATTGTGATTTTGCTATTGTAAATGCTTGTAGGCTTATGTAGCCAAATTGTATCTATGTTTTTTTTAAATGCTGTAAATGAAAAAGTGTTCTCAGTCAACTTACCTGGTAAAATAAGGGTAAAATAAAATAATAAATGAATGTCCCAAGAGACTGCTGGCACATCCTTGTATGCCATGGGATGTATGTGTACTTACAGTGGGGCAAAAAAGTATTTAGTCAGTCACCAATTGTGCAAGTTCTCCCACTTAAAAAGATGAGAGGCCTGTAATTTTCATCATAGGTACACTTCAACTATGACAGACGAAATGAGAGAAAAAAAATCCATAAAATCACATTGTAGGATATTTTATGAATTTATTTGCAAATTATGGTGGAAAATAAGTATTTGGTCAATAACAAAAGTTTATCCCAATACTTTGTTATATACACTTTGTTGGCAATGACAGAGGTCAAACATTTTCTGTACGTCTTCACACACTGTTGCTGGTATTTTGGCCCATTCCTCCATGCAGATCTCCTCTAGAGCAGTGATGTTTTGGGGCTGTTGCTGGACAACACAGACTTTCAACTCCCTCCAAAGATTTTCTATGGGGTTGAGATCTGGAGACTGGCTAGGCCACTCCAGGACCTTGAAATGCTTCTTACGAAGCCACTCCTTCGTTGCCCGGGCGGTGTGTTTGGGAACCCTACTGTCACTCTGGATAAGATTGTCTGCTAAATTACTGAAATGTAAATGTCTTCCCCACCTGGATTGCGCAACATTTGCCCATTATTCTTTTCAAAATTCTTCAAGCTCTCTCAAATTGGTTGTTGATCATTGCTAGACAACCATTTTCACGTCTTGCCATAGATTTCAAGTAGATTTAAGTCAACACTGTAACTTGGGCACTCAGGAACATTCACTGTCTTCTTGGTAAGCAACTCCAATATAGATTTGGCCTTGTGTTTTAGGTTACTGACCTATTGAAAGGTAAATTAATCTCCCAGAGTCTGGTGGAAAGTAGACACACACACACTCCTTAATGATTACAAGCATACCCATAACATGACGCAGCCACCTCTATTCTTGAAAATATGGAGAGTGGTACTCAGTAATGTGTTGCTGTATTGGATAGTGTAACACTTTGTACTCAGGACCAAAACTTAATTGCTTTGGCACATTATTTTGCAGTATTACTTTAATGCCTTGTTGCAAACAGGATGCATGTGTAGGGGTATTTGTATTCTGTACAAGCGTCCTTCCTTTCAGTTTGTCAATTAGGTTAGTATTGTGGAGTAACTACAATGTTGTTGATCCGTCCTCAGTTTTCTCCTATCACAGCTATTAAACTCTGTACAGTATCTGTTTTAATGTCACCATTGGCCTCATGGAGAAATCCCTGAGCGGTTTACTTCCTCTCCGGCAACTGAGTTAGGAATCCTGTATCTTTGTAGTGATTGTGTTTATTGATTCACCATCCAAAGTGTAATTAATAACTTCACCATGCTTAAAGGGATATTCATCGTCTGTTTCTTTTTTTTTTTTTTTTTTACCTATCTACAGTAACAATAGATGCCCTTCTTTGCGAGGTTTTGGGAAACCTCCCTGGTCTTTGTGGTTGAATCTGTGTTTGAAATTCACTGCTCGACTGAGGGACCTTAGAGATAACTGTATGTATGTATGTATGTGTGGGGTACAAAGATGAGGTAGTCATTCAAAAATCATGTTAAACACTATTAGTGAGTTCACCCTACTTATTATGTAAGTTGTTAAGCAAATTTGTACTCCTTATTTAGGCTTGCCTTAACAAAGGGGTTGAATACTTATTGACACAAGACATTTCAGCTTTTCCTTTTTAATTATATTGTAAAAAAAACATAATTCTTCTTTGACATTATGGGGTATTGTGTGTAGGCCAGTGACAAAATAAATCTATATTTCATCTGTTTTAAATTCTGGCTGTAACACAGAAAATGTGGAAAAAGTAATTTTTTTGTGAGCTATAATCATCAATGTCATGACACAGCTATAATGAAAGAGCCATAAACTATAATATATGAGAATAATAATGTTAAAATACCATAATCCAATTGGTAGCTTATTACATGGGAAATTCAATGCTTAATGTATAATTTACAATGTTATAATGTTACTGGTGATTTATATATTTTGGTGGGCAAATGTCCCTAAATTAATTTAGTCAACACATTCACAAATGGTGGCTTTGATATCCGTTTTGAGGTTGATTGATGTTCATAGCAAGCGAGCAGCACAAGCAAACATTGTTGTGCAAATCTCTCTTCACTCACCATCAACATCAACATTCCTTGTAATCCTTCTCCATGCCATTTACTTTTTTTTATTTTGTCTCTGTATTCTAGCAAAGCGACATCATGCACAGTTGGAAAATCAGACACAGCGATTATTGGCTCTCCACCATCTTTTTTGATTGGGCTTGCCCGGGAACTAATGACACGCGCAACTATGTTTCACGAACGGAAGATTTTCAAGCAAACATCTGCTCCTTAGCTGATTGGATAATGGCAGCCGTGGCCGCGTGCAATTTGCGTAAAGTAGAGCAGAGCTGTCTTTTTCTATCGCTCCACTGGTAGGGTTCACACCGCTCACCTTCCCATAGTGTGCTCACGTTGAAAATGAATGGGAGAGGATCTTCATCTGACAAATTCGGAAGTGGTGAAAACCATATCGTTTGGACCACAGGAAGAGTAGCTGCTGCCTTGGCAGTAGCTAATGGGGATCCTTAATAATAATAATAATAATAATAATAAATACAAATACGTAAGTCATTGTAATGTGTCTGAATGCAAAACTGTAGCCTTACAGTTTCTCCCTAATAGGGGTGTAAAACATGTTATTACTGGAACTCATACGCCTCAACATTCCTTACCTTTACTGTAAACATATTTTACTACCTCATAAGCAACACTGAAGCCCTGTCTCGGTCAACATCTGTGGTACTGGTGACTGGTTGTCTTTATAAAAATCTCTGTTTCATTCGTTTGTTTACCCCAGGTGGACTCGCTCTGGAATGTGGCTGTGATGTTTTTGCCTTCACTTCACTTTCCAGCCCTCAGTCCAGCTCAGTCTTCCTCTGGCCCAAATTCTCTGAGGTCACTTATAGGCGCGGTTAGTCTGCCAAGATATCTTTCACTCTACTAATGATGGCATGGCATGTCCTTTGGTTTTAATCCAACCACTCACTCCCATCCCTAAGGCCGTGTTAGCTTCACTTCGCAGATCAGAAAGGGCTTGATTGTTATAAGCAATATCTTCTATCTTGCTAGTAGACCAGGTGCAGGTGGAGGAGATTGGTGCTTGGCCTATAGTCTTCTGTTAGTCCTCCTAACATACCACACAAGGGTAGTATAAGGATATCAGATGCAGGGATGGAGGGAGGTATGTGGGTAATATAGTAAAAACGAGCTATAAGGCTTGTTGCTCTGTGATCCGTGACTTACGATAGTGTACTGTCGTAATCAGCTGAAAACAAAGAGCTCCTTGTTAAATGAGTGCTTGGTTCTCTGTCATTTGTCGAGACAAAATGAGGTGACTCCCTGTTGACTGCAAGCGTAGGGGAATGAAAAGCTTATCGGCATCGATATAATTGGGAGTCCAATTCAGCCCATACCCCCTATATCGACTTCATTAGATTTTTCAATGTATTCTGTTATGTCTGATTATTCCGGCTCTTTAGAAACATTGAGCTTTACCAAAGCAATCAAACCCTTTTAAGTACACAATATTAGTCAATATACATTGATGCTTATTTTTCCAGATCAAAATCTGGATGGGTATTTTTCTCCAATGCAATATTATGGTTTCAGATGGGATGTTTCTCCTATCGGGTCTCAGTGGTTATTTCAAACCAACTTTGAGGCTGCAGTAGGTATCTAAACGTCAGCACTTCCCTTTTATCACTTTGGCTCCACGTTAACGTGGTACAGGTGGCTTATTAAGGCCTAAACAGCAGCATGTATGTCGGATGGGTTTGAACTCATTTTACACGCCTCTAAAGCACATTGATTTATTGGCTATTAATTCAACTCAGCTGGCATATTATTTCCAAACTCTCTCCAAATGTGAAGCCTGAAACAACAGAGGCAGTCTCAGTGAAAACAGACATATCAGACCTCCCAGGATAGGAGCCAGACTTTAAAAAAATATTAGATGGGAAAAAGAATAAGATTTGTATTGTCTTCCAAGTAATTCCAGTAATAACAGTGAAGTGAAGCTGTTCAGGCTCTGCTAACACTACAATAAGTGTTCCTCAAGATGTGTTTGATTTATGTGATGTTACACAGATATGTCCAGCGTGGGGCTTATCTGACCTTTGACCCCTACCATTCCACATGCAGGAACAGGAACAGCCACAGTGTTTTTTACTGTACCTTCTGGATGGTGGTTGATTTACTGATCAAACAGTGTACAGTCGTCATCTGACTTATTGTACAATCAGGTTGGTCAGTGTGTTCCTCTGGGTTTCCTGCTGGGGTTGACTCCAGCCTCCTGAGCAAACAGCCTGAGATTGATCTACGTCTTCAGAAGGTCTCGAGGAGTATCAACCCTGCCGGGGGCCCGGAGGGGGAAGAGACAGAGGAGATGGAATGGGAGATATCACATCTCCCTCCCCAAGTCTGATTGTCCAGATTTATCTTATGTTTGTCTTCCTGGGCGTATGTTCTGATGAGGCCTGCGCTGGGATTTTCTCTCGTTAATGAGACGCTCGTTAGGGAAGCCCTCGTTACGGAGGAGTCTTGTGAGGCGTTCGTTAGCAGTGCTCTTGATGAGGGGATATCCATGAAGATTGGCAGGATGCACAGGGCGGGTTGTGTGAGGGGTGTCACCACATCCTGTAGAGGCTACTGGGAGGAGAGGGAGGGAGACAGATAGAGATAAAGGGGATGAATAATGAATATTGTGATATTGCTGATATTCCTCCTCTCTTCTCCTGTCAGTATGAGTTTTCACTTTGGACTAAGTAGTGGAATTTGAGCCATTTGACCTATTAGTTCTTTTCTCCTAAGTTTTAAGTGTACATGTACTGAGTCTCTCTAGTAAGATTTAGTCTGTGTTTGTACCAGTTATAGGGCCAATATATCTCCCACTGTGTATCTTAAGGATTATTTACTCACTGGTCATTGCAAGGACCCTAAATCATGACCGGGTCATGTCACGGTCCGTCTCATTACTTCTTTCAACGTGACCAGAACATCAGCATTCCAGTTTAAACTTCCCTGACTGTCCCCCACCACTTCACAGGGCTGCTGTGGCCCAGCATGTAATCATCTGTGTAAACCCCCTCCAGGGAGAAATGGATTGTTCCATGAGTCATAACTCTACTCACTTTAAGCAATGGAATGTGTCATTCAAAGAGGCAGAAAGGGAGGGTATGAATGAGAAAGGATTTAGTGCTGGTCCCAAATGATACATTGCCAAATTATTGCTGAATGGGCATTTACTCCAAATACATCTAAATGACTAAAATGAATAAGAGCTGCTGCTTCATTCAGCCTGTGTCCGTCAAGTGAATTCATTGCTTTTCCTGTGTACATCAGCTCAGAAAATCCTACATTATAGGGTTAGTTAGGGTGAGCTAAGCTTCATACAGACTCTACTAGGGCGATCTTTTGAACCTTGTATTTGTAAATCCCCCTAGTTCAATTATTGGTGGAAAAATATATAGTTCAAGCCATAATGGATTGTCATGCATTTTTATAACCCATTTTCTTAGTAGAATGTTAATCCAACTGAATAACCCTTTGGCATTTTCCCACTAATTAGAACAATCTACTGAATATCACACTCGGGCAGTCTTCATATTAAACTCCCAGCAGGGGCTCTGGGTACTGAAGGGTTGTTTATGAAAGGAGAGAAAATCCAGGTCTCATAAAATCCTTACAGGTCAAATGATTTCGGAGAGACTCACAGACTCACAGCCTTCCACACTCAAGACTTTTATGAATACGTCTCCGGTCCTACTTTCATTTGACATCTCTTTCAATCTCTGATCTCTAATCTCCCTCTCGCTCTCACTCATGTGCACACAGACACAGAGACACACACACACACAGACACAGAGACACAGAGACACACACAAAGACACAGAGACACAGAGACACAGACACAGACACAGAGACACACACACACAGACACAGAGACACACACACAGACACAGACACACACACACAGACACAGAGACACACACACACAGACACAGAGACACACACAGACACAGAGACACACAGACACACAGACACAGAGACACACACACACAGAGACACACACACACAGACACAGAGACACACACAGACACAGAGACACACAGACACACAGACACAGAGACACACACACACAGAGACACACAGACACAGAGACACACACACACACAGACACACACACACTCAGACACAGAGACACAGACACAGAGACACACACACACAGACACACACACACAGACACACACACACACACACACACACACACACAGACACAGAGACACACACAGACACAGAGACACACAGACACACAGACACAGAGACACACACACACAGAGACACACACACACAGACACAGAGACACACACAGACACACACACAGAGACAGAGACACACACACAGACACACACACACACACACACACACACACACACACACACACACACACACACACACACACAGACACAGAGACACACACAGACACAGAGACACACAGACACAGAGACACACACACACAGAGACACACAGACACAGAGACACACACAGACACAGAGACACACAGACACAGAGACACACACACACAGAGACACACACACACAGACACAGAGACACACACACACAGACACACACACACAGACACAGAGACACACACACACACACAGACACAGAGACACACACACACAGAGACACAGACACAGAGACACACATACACAGACACAGAGACATACACACAGACACAGAGACACACACACACAGTACACGTACACATCCCTTTGAAGCCTTCCTCTACAAACACTTCAATGCGTGTCAGGCCTTTACCATTCTTCAGGTTCAAGTCAAAACAATGGGGGTTTGATCTTCTGTTAGACCTGGTAGTTCTGAGAGTGAGACTGACAGCCACTGAAGCTCAGCAGAAATATGTTGGAAAACAACTGGGTGCAAAAGTGAACCGCCTTTGCAGAATGAAAATATGTCTCTATTTCTTACAAACAGAAGTGCCAAAATGTTATTAGTATCACATGATGTAGTGAGAGGAGTAGTACCCAGCCCCACGTTGCTTAACCAGCTGTTGTAGACCCACTGTGATGAGCTATAGAGGCTTTAACAACATTAACAAATGAATCATTTAGGCACCAATTCATAACAGCATTAATGGTAGAGGATATCTGAATGCTGACTGTACTGTGTCCACGTCAGAGAAGCTATTGGATCACCCACAGGTGTAGTACTGTAACTAACTGTTACTGTTGACTAATGTTCAAGCCAAGCTTGCAGTTGTCATAGAAAGCATTGCCCCATCAAGTGTAGTAGCCTAAATCTCTCTTTGTGTGACTTGTGAGTTTAAGCACGCACACACGCATATACACACACACACATTCGCTTAACTTGCCATGATAGTCTATCTTCCTGTCCCTGAGATGGACTGTAATAATCTGTGTAGGATCTGTCCACTATGACCCTCTGGGGATGACAGAAAGCAGAGGGTTTTCCCAACGAAGACACAAACCACACACACTAGGCTACAGTACCCATATAATCATATACACACACTGCCACTCACAACTACCTAACCACTCATACACACAAATGAGTCTCAATAATGTTCATGGTAGGCCACCCTCTCACACACAGTCATGTTAACCATCATAATAACACAAGCATTTATGAGCTGTACATATACAACAGTATGTGTGTAATTCCTGCCTGCAGGGAACTCCACATCTGTGGACCTCTATCCCAGGGTGCAACAGCAGCTGTGTCTAGTTTGGCTAGCAGGGTTGTAATGAACTCCTGCAGCTGGCTGTCCAGACACACTCAGACACGCAATGGGTCCTCCCTGGGCCTGTTCTTATAGCACACAGACCTTATCCTTCTGCTGGATTGTGGGCCAGGGTCTGCTGCTTGTACAGGGTTGCACACATGCACTGGGACATAAACACATACAATATACATCTGTTAGGCCAAATCATGTCTACTACCCTAACACATGATACATACACCATAATATCCATCTGCAGGGAGAATGAGTGGGAAAGGAAAGGGTATGTCTGTGGTGTGGCGGGAAAACGCTCATCTCTGCCGGCATCCTGTAGAGGTGAAGTAGTGTAGAGTCCACTGTACCCCACTCTCTGGAAACATCACCATGGACACCACTGGATTGCTATTATCAGAGAAAATTGCCTGTTAAACTAAAGCGGTCCTCAGCGAGGGATTCCATCCCCTGTCTCTCTCACACACACACGCCAGACAGACAGACAGACAGACAGACAGACAGACAGACAGACAGACAGACAGACAGACAGACAGACAGACAGACAGACAGACAGACAGACAGACAGACAGACAGACAGACAGACAGACAGACAGACAGACAATGGCTCTCTCTGTCCAATTAGCCAGAGAATAGACAGAAGCTGGTTTAAATATCATGTGAGTTATTCACCATCCTTTTGTACTAATTTTCCTCCTGCTGGTTTAAATATCCTGTGAGTTATTCACCATCATTTTGTACTGGTTCTCCTCCTGTGAGGTATTCAATATGCTTTTGTACTTGTTCTCCTCCTGCTGATTTAATTATCCTATGAGGTATTCACCATCCTTTTGTACTGGTTCTCCTCCTGTGAGCTATTCAATATGCTTTTGTACTTGTTCTCCTCCTGCTGATTTAATTATCCTATGAGGTATTCACCATGCTTTTGTACTGGTTCTCCTCCTGCTGATTTAATTATCCTATGAGGTATTCACCATCCTTTTGTACTTGTTCTCCTCCTGCTGATTTAATTATCCTATGAGGTATTCACCATCCTTTTGTACTTGTTCTCCTCCTGCTGATTTAATTATCCTATGAGGTATTCACCATCCTTTTGTACTTGTTCTCCTCCTGCTGATTTAATTATCCTATGAGGTATTCACCATCCTTTTGTACTGGTTCTCCTCCTGCTGATTTAATTATCCTATGAGGTATTCACCATCCTTTTGTACTTGTTCTCCTCCTGCTGGTTGGCAGTAAAAAAGGCTAATATTGACTGGTTCTCCTCCTGCTGGTTGGCAGTATAAAAGGCTAATATTAACTTTGCTGATGTGTTTTTGTTTGGCATGGGAAAGCTGAAGGCTTTGGCTCACCCTGACCGCGGTGAGCCAGCTGCCAAAGGGAGGTCCAAAGGGAGGTCCAATATTTATAACAGTGTAATAATGGACTACATTTATATATCTCCTCTCGTCATGTCTCAGGGTGCTTTATAATGTGTGGGGGGAATTCAACTAATCCACTGCAGACATGAGATGTACAGAAGCATTAACACCTATCGTCCCTGTGGCCTGAGGGTCACTGAAACAGGGAGGGGGGTCATAATTGTTTTATTTTTTATTTATTTCACCTTTATTTGACCAGGTAGGTCAGTTGAGAACCAGTTCTCATTTACAACTGTGACCTGGCCAAGATAAAGCAAAGTAGTGCGACAAAAACAACACAGAGTTACACATGGGGTAAATAAATGTACAGTCAATAACACAGTAGTAAAATCTATATACAGTGTGTGCAAATGTAGTAAGATTAGGGAGGTAAGGCAATAAATAGGCCATAGTGGTGAAATAATTACAATTTAGCAATTAAACACTGGAGTGATAGATGTGCAGAATATGAGTGTGCAGGTAGAGATACATGGGGTGATGTAGTCAAACGACACCGCTGGTTCTGCTCACACTGCCCTACCCTATGCTCTGACCTCTTTCTCCCCTCTCTCTCCAGATGAAATCTCGCGTCTTGTGACGGCCGGCCGCCCAACAACCTGCCCGCTTGACCCTATCCCCTCCTCTCTTCTCCAGACCATTTCCGGAGACCTTCTCCCTTACCTCACCTCGCTCATCAACTCATCCCTGACCCCCGTCTTCAAGAGAGCGAGAGTTGCACCCCTTCTGAAAAAACCTACACTCGATCCCTCCGATGTCAACAACTACAGACCAGTATCCCTTCTCTCTTTTCTCTCCAAAACTCTTGAGCGTGCCGTCCTTGGCCAGCTCTACCGCTATCTCTCTCAGAATGACCTTCTTGATCCAAATCAGTCAGGTTTCAAGACTAGTCATTCAACTGAGACTGCTCTTCTCTGTATCACGGAGGCGCTCCGCACTGCTAAAGCTAACTCTCTCTCTTCTGCTCTCATCCTTCTAGACCTATCGGCTGCCTTCGATACTGTGAACCATCAGATCCTCCTCTCCACCCTCTCCGAGTTGGGCATCTCCGGCGCGGCCCACGCTTGGATTGCGTCCTACCTGACAGGTCGCTCCTACCAGGTGGCGTGGCGAGAATCTGTCTCCTCACCACGCGCTCTCACCACTGGTGTCCCCCAGGGCTCTGTTCTAGGCCCTCTCTTATTCTCGCTATACACCAAGTCACTTGGCTCTGTCATAACCTCACATGGTCTCTCCTATCATTGCTATGCAGAGGACAAACAATTAATCTTCTCCTTTCCCCCTTCTGATGACCAGGTGGCGAATCGCATCTCTGCATGTCTGGCAGACATATCAGTGTGGATGACGGATCACCACCTCAAGCTGAACCTCAGCAAGACGGAGCTCCTCTTCCTCCCAGGGAAGGACTGCCCTGCCCGTTCCATGATCTCGCCATCACGGTTGACAACTCCATTGTGTCCTCCTCACAGAGCGCTAAGAACCTTGGCGTGATCCTGGACAACACCCTGTCGTTCTCAACTAACATCAAGGCGGTGTCCCGTTCCTGTAGGTTCATGCTCTACAACATCCGCAGAGTACGACCCTGCCTCACACAGGAAGCGGCGCAGGTCCTAATCCAGGCACTTGTCATCTCCCGTCTTGATTACTGCAACTCGCTGTTGGCTGGGCTCCTGCCTGTGCCATTAAACCCTACAACTCATCCAGAACGCCGCAGCCCGTCTGGTGTTCAACCTTCCCAAGTTCTCTCACGTCACCCCGCTCCTCCGCTCTCTCCACTGGCTTCCAGATGAAGCTCGCATCCGCTACAAGACCATGGTGCTTGCCTACGGAGCTGTGAGGGGAACGGCACCTCAGTACCTCCAGGCTCTGATCAGGCCCTACACCCAAACAAGGGCACTGCGTTCATCCACCTCTGGCCTGCTCGCCTCCCTACCACTGAGGAAGTACAGTTCCCGCTCAGCCCAGTCAAATCTGTTCGCTGCTCTGGCCCCCAATGGTGGAACAAACTCCCTCACGACGCCAGGACAGCGGAGTCAATCACCACCTTCCGGAGACACCTGAAACCCCACCTCTTCAAGGAATACCTAGGATAGGGTAAGTAATCCTTCTCACCCCCCCCCCCCCTAAAAAGATGTAGATGCACTATTGTAAAGTGGCTGTTCCACTGGATGTCATAAGGTGTATGCACCAATTTGTAAGTCGCTCTGGATAAGAGCGTCTGCTAAATGACTTAAATGTAATGTAAATGTAATGGGGTGCAAAGGAGCAAAAAATAAATAACAATATGGGGATGAGGTAGTTGGGTGGGCTATTTACAGATGGGCTGTGTACAGGTGCAATGATTGGTAAACTGCTCTGACAGCTGATGGTTAAAGTTAGTGAGGGAGATATAAGACTCAATCTTCAGTGATTTTTGCAATTCGTTCCAGTCATTGGCAGCAGAGAACTGGAAGGAAAGGCGGCCGAAGGAGGAGTTGGTTTTGGGGACGACCAGTGAAATATACCTGCTGGAGCGCGTGCTACGTGTGGGTATTGCTATTGTGACTAGTGAGCTGAGATAAGGCGGGGCATTACCAAGCAAAGACTTATAGATGACCTGGAGCCAGTTGGTTTGGCGACGAATATGAAGCGAGGGCCAGCCAACGAGAGCAAACAGGTCGCAGTGGTGGGTAGTATATGGGACTTTGGTAACAAAACGGATGGCACTGTGATAGACTGCATCGAATTTGCTGAGTAAAGTGTTGGAGGCTATTTATAAATGACATCGCCAAAGTCAAGGATCGGTAGGATAGTCAGTTTTACAAGGGTATGTTTGGGAGCATGAGTGAAGGATGCTTTGTTGCGAAATAGGAAGCTGATTCTAGATTTAATTTTGGATTAGAGATGCTTAATGTGAGTTTGGAAGGAGAGTTTACAGTCTAACCAGACACCTAGTTATTTGTAGTTGTCCACATATTCAAAACTGTCCAGAGTTGTGATGCTGGACGGGCGGGTGTGTGCGAGCAGCGATCGGTTGAAGAACATGCATTTCGTTTTACTTGCATTTAAGAGCAGTTGGAGGCCACGGAAGGAGTGTTGTATGGAATTGAAGCTCATCTGGAGGTTTGTTAACACAGTGTCCAAAGAAGGGCCGGAAGTATACATAATGGTCTCTGTGTAGAGGTGGATCAGAGAATCACCAGCAGCAAGAGCGGCATCATTGATGTATACAGAGAAAAGAATCGGCTAGAGAATTGAACCTTGTGCCACACCCATAGAGACTCCCAGAGGTCTGGACAACAGGCCCTCCGATTTGACACACTGAACTCTATCTGAGAAGTAGTTGGTGAACCAGACGAGGCAGTCATTTGAGAAACCAAGGCTGTTAAGCCTGGCCTTGGCCAGGTCGATGAAGATGGCTGAACAGTATTGTCTTTTATCGATGGTGGTTGTGATATCATTTAGGACCTTGAGCGTGGCTGAGGTGCACCCATGACCAGCTCAGAAACTAGATTGCATAGTGTAGAAGGTACGGTGGGATTTGAAATGGTCAGTGATCTGTTTGTTAACTTGGCTTTTGAATACTTTAGAAATGCAGGGCAGGATGGATGTAGGTCTGTAACAGTTTGGGTCTAGAGTGTCTCCCCCTTTGAAGAGGGGGATGACTGAGGCAGCTTTCCAATCTTTAGGGATCTCAGACGATACAAAAGAAAGGTTGAACAGGATAGTAATAGGGGTTGCAACACTTGCAATTCTCTCTCTCTCTCTCCCTGTAAATCAAATCAAATGTATTTATATAGCCCTTCTTACATCAACTAATATCTCAAAGTGCTGTACAGAAACCCAGCCTAAAACCCCAAACAGCAAGCAATGCAGGTGTAGAAGCACGATGGCTAGGAAAAACTCCCTAGAAAGGCCTAAACCTAGGAAGAAACCTAGAGAGGAACCAGGCTATGAGGGGTGGCCAGTCCTCTTCTGGCTGTGCCGGGTGGAGATTATAACAGAACATGGCCAAGATGTTCAAATGTTCGTAAATGACCGGCATGGTCAAATAATAATAATCACAGTAGTTGTTGAGGGTGCAGCAAGGAGTAAATGTCAGTTGGCTTTTCATAGCCGATCATTAAGAGTATCTCTCCCGCTCCTGCTGTCTCTAGAGAGTTGAAAACAGCAGGTCTGGGACAGGTAGCACGTCCGGTGAACAGGTCAGGGTTCCATAGCCGCAGGCAGAACAGTTGAAACTGGAGCAGCAGCACTGCCAGGTGGACTGGGGACAGCAAGAATTCATCATGCCAGGTAGTCCTGAGGCATGGTCCTAGGGCTCAGGTCCTCAGAGAGAGAGAAAGAAAGAGAGAAAGAGAGAATTAGAGAGAGCATACTTAAATTCACACAGGACACCGGATGAGACAGGAGAAGTACTCCAGATATAACAAACTGACCCTAGTCCCCCGACACATAAACAACTGAAGGCTGGAGGCTGAGACAGGAGGGGTCAGGATACACTGTGGCCCCATCCGATGATACCCCCGGACAGGGCCAAACAGGAAGGATATAACCCCACCCACTTTGCCAAAGCACAGCCCCCCCACCACTTGAGGGATATCTTCAACCACGAACTTACCATCCTGAGACAAGGCTGAGTATAGCCCACAAAGATCTCCGCCACGGCACAACCCAAGGGGGACGCCAACCCAGACAGGAAGATCACGTCAGTGACTCAACCCACTCAAGTGACGCACCCCTCCTAGGGACGGCATGGAAGAGCACCAGTAAGCCAGTGACTCAGCCCCTGTACCCTGTACTATGTACTGTGTAGCAGCTCTACTGAGGTGCATGTATCTGGAGAGTTCAATCAATAGAATGCATTTATAAAGCCCTTTTTACACTATTTTACAAGTGCTACACAGAAACCCAGCCTAAAACCCCAAACAGCAAGCAATGCATATGTAAAAGCACGGTGGCGAGGGAAAACTCCCTAGAAAGAGTTTGAGTCCTTGGTGGGACACCAAGGCTAAACATTATATTTAACATTCTAAACATTACAGCTTGGAATGTGATTATGATTATGGTTAGGATTACATTTCAGAGCTCAGAAAGTATGTTTCAACCCTAGGGTGGCAGGTAGCCTGGCGGTTAAGAGTGTTGGGCCATTGGGCCTCTCGAGTAGTGCAGTGGTCTAAGGCACTGCATCACAGTTGCCAGCTGTGCCACTAGAGATCCTGGTTCAAGTCCAGGCTCTGTCACAGCCAGGAGATACCAGGAGACCCCTTGGGCGGTGCACAATTGTCCAAGGTCGCTGGTTTGAATCCCTGAGCTGACTAGTTTAAAAGTCTGTCAATGTGCCCTAGAGCAAGGCAATTAACCCTAATTGCTCTCTATAAGAGTGTCATGTAACTCATGATAAGAGAAACAATAACATCATCAGACTAAGTCAGGGAAACTGATTCACTTTGGCAGCAACCCTGAGTTCCTCTTTGGAATTTCAGGAAAGCCCAACACTTTTTCCACAGGGACCCATTTCCTATTTCTGTTCAGGTCTGGAGAGATTTGGTTTTCTTCCACGGTGTCACACCCTGACCATAGTTTGCTTTGTATGTTTCTATGTTTTGGTTGGTCAGGGTGTGATCTGAGTGGGCATTCTATGTTGGATGTCTTGTTTGTCTATTTCTATGTCTGGCCTGATATGGTTCTCAATCAGAGGCAGGTGTTTGTCATTGTCTCTGATTGGGAACCATATTTAGGTAGCCTGGGTTTCACTGTGTGTTGGTGGGTGATTGTCCTTGTTCCTGTCTCTGTGGTTTGCACCAGATAGGACTGTTTTAGGTTTTCACACGTTTATTGTTTTGTAGTGTTTGTGTTTATCTTTGTTTATTAAACATGAATCAATACAATCACGCTGCATTTTGGTCCGCCTCTACTTCACCTAAAGAAAACTCTTACACACGGTATGTTCCCTGTGCGTTTCATGTAGGATTTTAAGTCTGTAATCATCCTCACCTCCACCCCTAAAGGTTGTAACCTGAGGATGTAATGTCTGCAGTGATGGCCAAGGTCACCTGGGGTCAGAGATCATTGGAGGGAGAGGGCCTCATATTGGATTATCCTATTGGTTCCACAGAGGCAGGGAAGTGAGACATATATGAACACCATAAAGACTTGGGATGTTCTTGGTTTTCAGTCATCAGGAATTTGTTTGATATTTAGCTATTGGATAGTTACTAGGGCACGCCGATATAAGGATGAAAGCCTTGCCTTAGCTAGTCCATCACCACTGTTCCCCAGCATTACCAGCTCTGTATGGCACCGCTTTATCACCCCCACACTCAAATAAAGCAATTTATAGCAGCCAATTTCAGCCACTACACACTTTAGAAGTGTTTTGCCAATTTTGCCCATATAAATCAACCCCAGAAGAACAGAAACAAAACATTATACAATACCAGGGGTGAAACTAACATCACAAACCATATTAAAAGCAGTGAAATGTACTGATGTGGTTATTGTTTGCTTTTTTTTTTTCTCATGACACCTTCTCTTTCTTGATAGGTCATTTTTCATCAGGCACCACAAAGTTAACAGAAGGCAGCTCTTTCAGGACCCCACTAGCTACCTGATAGAGTCAGAGAGAGACTATCACTGTGGTGAGGTCAAGTGAACCGTCCCTGAACCCACACGCCTGACCACCTCGTCACACACTCCAGACCTCCATGTCACTACTGCTCCTGTCAATCCCACTGTGTGAGACTTTGCTGGCTCTCCAAGAGCCCAGACAGTGCACACGCACAAACACACACATCTAAGCATGATTGGGACACAAACACACACACACGTAAGCAATCAATCAATCAATCAAATGTATTTATAAAGCCCTTCTTACATCAGCTGATGTCACAAAGGGCTGTACACAAACCCAGCCTAAAACCCCAAAGAGCAAGCAATGCAGGTGTAGAAGCAGAAGGAATGAGACGCACAAAGGTACCTCACAACGTCACTGTCTTTGTCAATCAAACTTTATAGAACTTTACAGGCCCTCCACGTGGCCAGGAGAGCGAGAACACACACACACAACGGACACAATGAACAATGAACACAATGCGACCCACTGCCTATAAAGACTGGTAGACTATTTGTTCTGCTCTCTGGTCTGTGTTTAAAGGTCCCAGTAGTGACCCAGAGAGCAGTGCTGCAGTAGGTGACTGACACACGTCAGCCTGAGCCCTGACCCAGGCAGAACAGTGGATGATAGACAGTTAAACGACACCCTGGCTGAACTCCAATTAGACCCCAGTGGCATCGAAATCCTAACTCAGCATATCTCCGTATATCTCAGCATATCTCTGTATATCTCAGCGTATATCTCAGCGTATCTCCGTATATCTCTGCGTATCTCAGCGTATCTCCGTATATCTCGGTATATCTCAGCGTATCTCTGTGTATCTCGGTATATCTCAGCGTATCTCAGTATATCTCGGTATATCTCAGCGTATCTCGGTATATCTCAGCGTATCTCGGTATATCTCAGCATATCTCCGTATATCTCAGCGTATCTCCGTATATCTCAGCGTATCTCATATCTCGGCGTATCTCAGTATATCTCAGCGTATCTCGGTATATCTCAGCGTATCTCCGTATCTCAGCATTTCTCCGTATATCTCAGCGTATCTCGGTATATCAGCATATCTCCGAATATCTCAGCGTATCTCATATCTCGGCGTATCTCAGCATATCTCAGTATATCTCAGTATATCTCGGTATATCTCGGTATATCTCAGCGGATCTCAGTGTATCTCAGTGTATCTCAGTATATCTCCGTATATCTCAGCGTATCTCGGTATATCTCGGTATATCTCAGCGGATCTCAGTGTATCTCCGTATATCTCAGTGTATACCGAGATACGGCGAGATATACCGAGATACGCTGAGATATACTGAGATATACTGAGATACACTGAGATCCGCTGAGATATACCGAGATATACCGAGATATACCGAGGTATACCGAGATATACCGAGGTATACCGAGATATACCGAGGTATACCGAGATACACCGAGATACGCTGAGATATACCGAGATACGCCGAGATATACCGAGATATCTAGGTATATCTCAGCGTATCTCGGTATATCTCAGCGTATCTCGGCATATCTCAGCGGATCTCAGTGTATCTCAGCGTATCTCGGTATATCTCAGCGTATCTCGGTATATCTTGGTATATCTCAGCGTATCTTCATCTATCTAAAGGAGACAGTCAGTTTTTAACACAGACTGTAAAAATCTCAGATGATCAGAGTGACAGGCCAGTATGGGATTTAGGAGAAACAGAACATGGGAAGCAGAGAGGAGAGAGGTTAACAGGGTCTAATAATAGAGTTCATTTCCCACCATGACTAATGGCAACAAAGCGCTTGTTCTCTATCCAACACAGTGCTATTCATCACATACATCTTTACCTATGATCCACTAAGTAAGACATTGTGATATCTTTAGATTACAGAGTCGGGGTTAACTTCATAGTGTAGTTCAGGGAAGTCAGTAATGAGCGAGAGGCCCCAAAGCACTCTGGGTCGTTTGTTAAAATGTGTCACAGCTAAGGGCCCACCAGAGGCTTTTAGCCAATCTGCCTGTGTGAGAAAGTGTAAACAGTCCAGCCATAATGTTCTCACCCACTTGCATAACATACACACACACACACACACACACACACACACACACACACACACACACACACACACACACACACACACACACACACACACACACACACACACACACACAAGAGGTGCATTGAGCACATAAAACATACATACTTGCACACACATACACAAAAACACACATTTTTACAATACATATTCTCTCAATTGATGAATGAGTATAGCGTGAGAGTGAGGGGGAAGCCTTTGGTACCACTATATCAGTGTTTCCATTATGACAGCACCTCCTCAGCTCTATGTATAAGCCAGTCTGCAGACATAGTCCACATAGCAGGGAGAGAAGGGGAGAAAGGAGGGAAGGACAGGAGAGCAGGATGTATATAATGAGAGTGGAGAGAGGAAGAGAGGGAAGGACAGGAGAGCAGGATGTGTATAATGAGAGTGGAGAGAGGAAGAGAGGGAAGGACAGGAGAGCAGGATGTGTATAATGTGAGTGGAGAGAGGAAGAGAGGGAAGGACAGGAGAGCAGGATGTGTATAATGAGAGTGGAGAGAGGAATAGGGAAGGACAGGAGAGCAGGATGTATATAATGAGAGTGGAGAGAGGAAGAGAGGGAAGGAGAGGAGAGGAGGATGTATATAATGAGAGTGGAGAGAAGAAGAGAGGGAGGACAGGAGAGCAGGGTGTATATAATGAGAGTGGAGAGAGGAAGAGAGGGAGGACAGGAGAGCAGGATGTATATAATGAGAGTGGAGAGAGGAAGAGAGGGAGGACAGGAGAGCAGGATGTGTATAGTGAGAGTGGAGAGAGGAAGAGAGGGAGGACAGGAGAGCAGGATGTATATAATGAGAGTGGAGAGAGGAAGAGAGGGAGGACAGGAGAGCAGGATGTATATAATGAGAGTGGAGAGAGGAAGAGAGGGAGGACAGGAGAGCAGGATGTATATAATGAGAGTGGAGAGAGGAAGAGAGGGAAGGAGAGGAGAGGAGGATGTATATAATGAGAGTGGAGAGAGGAAGAGAGGGAGGACAGGAGAGCAGGATGTGTATAGTGAGAGTGGAGAGAGGAAGAGAGGGAGGACAGGAGAGCAGGATGTATATAATGAGAGTGGAGAGAGGAAGAGAGGGAGGACAGGAGAGCAGGATGTATATAATGAGAGTGGAGAGAGGAAGAGAGGGAAGGACAGGAGAGCAGGATGTATATAATGAGAGAGGAAGAGAGGGAAGGAGAGGAGAGGAGAGCAGGATGTGTATAATGAGAGTGGAGAGAGGAAGAGAGGGAAGGAGAGGAGAGCTGGATGTATTTAATGAGAGTGGAGAGAGGAAGAGAGGGAAGGACAGGAGAGCAGGATGTGTATAATGAGAGTGGAGGGAGGAAGAGAGGGAATGACAGGAGAGCAGGATGTGTATAATGAGAGTGGAGAGAGGGAGGGAGAGGAGAGCAGGATGTATTTAATGAGAGTGGAGAGAGGAAGAGAGGGAAGGAGAGGATAGCTGGATGTATATAATGAGAGTGGAGAGAGGAAGAGAGGGAAGGACAGGAGAGCAGGATGTGTATAATGAGAGTGGAGAGAGGAAGAGAGGGAAGGACAGGAGAGCAGGATGTGTATAATGAGAGTGGAGAAAGGAAGAGAGGGAGGACAGGAGAGCAGGATGTGTATAATGAGAGTGGAGAGAGGAAGAGAGGGAAGGAGAGGAGAGGAGAGGAGAGCAGGATGTATATAATGAGAGTGGAGAGAGGAAGAGAGGGAAGGAGAGGAGAGCTGGATGTATTTAATGAGAGTGGAGAGAGGAAGAGAGGGAAGGACAGGAGAGCAGGATGTGTATAATGAGAGTGGAGGGAGGAAGAGAGGGAATGACAGGAGAGCAGGATGTGTATAATGAGAGTGGAGAGAGGAAGAGAGGGAGGGAGAGGAGAGCAGGATGTATTTAATGAGAGTGGAGAGAGGAAGAGAGGGAAGGAGAGGATAGCTGGATGTATATAATGAGAGTGGAGAGAGGAAGAGAGGGAAGGACAGGAGAGCAGGATGTGTATAATGAGAGTGGAGAGAGGAAGAGAGGGAAGGACAGGAGAGCAGCATGTGTATAATGAGAGTGGAGAGAGGAAGAGAGGGAGGACAGGAGAGCAGGATGTGTATAATGAGAGTGGAGAGAGGAAGAGAGGGAAGGAGTGTAGAGGAGAGCAGGATGTATATAATGAGAGTGGAGAGAGGAAGAGAGGGAAGGAGAGGAGAGCAGGATGTATATAATGAGAGGAAGAGAGGGAAGGACAGGACAGCAGGATGTGTATAATGAGAGTGGAGAGAGGAAGAGAGGGAAGGACAGGAGAGCAGGATGTATATAATGAGAGTGGAGAGAGGAAGAGAGGGAGGACAGGAGAGCAGGATGTATATAATGAGAGTGGAGAGAGGAAGAGAGGGGAGGACAGGAGAGCAGGATGTATATAATGAGAGTGGAGAGGGAAGGACAGGAGAGCAGGATGTGTATAATGAGAGAGGAAGAGAGGGAAGGAGAGGAGAGGAGAGCAGGATGTGTATAATGAGAGTGGAGAGAGGAAGAGAGGGAGGACAGGAGAGCAGGATGTATATAATGAGAGTGGAGAGAGGAAGAGAGGGAAGGACAGGAGAGCAGGATGTGTATAATGAGAGTGGAGAGAGGAAGAGCGGGAAGGACAGGAGAGCAGGATGTATATAATGAGAGTGAAGAGAGGGAGGACAGGAGAGCAGGATGTATATAATGAGAGTGGAGAGAGGAAGAGAGGAAGAGAGGGAGGACAGGAGAGTAGGATGTATATAATGAGAGTGGAGAGAGGAAGAGAGGGAGGACAGGAGAGCAGGATGTGTATAATGAGAGTGGAGAGAGGAAGAGAGGGAAGGACAGGAGAGCAGGATGTATATAATGAGAGTGGAGAGAGGAAGAGAGGGAAGGAGAGGAGAGGAGGATGTATATAATGAGAGTGGAGAGAGGAAGAGAGGGAGGACAGGAGAGCAGGGTGTATATAATGAGAGTGGAGAGAGGAAGAGAGGGAGGACAGGAGAGCAGGATGTATATAATGAGAGTGGAGAGAGGAAGAGAGGGAAGGAGAGGAGAGGAGGATGTATATAATGAGAGTGGAGAGAGGAAGAGAGGGAGGACAGGAGAGCAGGATGTGTATAGTGAGAGTGGAGAGAGGAAGAGAGGGAGGACAGGAGAGCAGGATGTATATAATGAGAGTGGAGAGAGGAGAGAGGGAGGACAGGAGAGCAGGATGTATATAATGAGAGTGGAGAGAGGAAGAGAGGGAGGACAGGAGAGCAGGATGTATATAATGAGAGTGGAGAGAGGAAGAGAGGGAAGGAGAGGAGAGGAGGATGTATATAATGAGAGTGGAGAGAGGAAGAGAGGGAGGACAGGAGAGCAGGATGTGTATAGTGAGAGTGGAGAGAGGAAGAGAGGGAGGACAGGAGAGCAGGATGTATATAATGAGAGTGGAGAGAGGAAGAGAGGGAGGACAGGAGAGCAGGATGTATATAATGAGAGTGGAGAGAGGAAGAGAGGGAAGGACAGGAGAGCAGGATGTATATAATGATAGTGGAGAGGGAAGGACAGGAGAGCAGGATGTATATAATGAGAGAGGAAGAGAGGGAAGGAGAGGAGAGGAGAGGAGGATGTATATAATGAGAGTGGAGAGAGGAAGAGAGGGAGGACAGGAGAGCAGGATGTATATAATGAGAGTGGAGAGAGGAAGAGAGGGAAGGAGAGGAGAGGAGGATGTATATAATGAGAGTGGAGAGAGGAAGAGAGGGAGGACAGGAGAGCAGGATGTGTATAGTGAGAGTGGAGAGAGGAAGAGAGGGAGGACAGGAGAGCAGGATGTATATAATGAGAGTGGAGAGAGGAAGAGAGGGAGGACAGGAGAGCAGGATGTATATAATGAGAGTGGAGAGAGGAAGAGAGGGAAGGACAGGAGAGCAGGATGTATATAATGATAGTGGAGAGGGAAGGACAGGAGAGCAGGATGTGTATAATGAGAGAGGAAGAGAGGGAAGGAGAGGAGAGGAGAGCAGGATGTGTATAATGAGAGTGGAGAGAGGAAGAGAGGGAAGGACAGGAGAGCAGGATGTATATAATGAGAGTGGAGAGGGAAGGACAGGAGAGCAGGATGTGTATAATGAGAGAGGAAGAGAGGGAAGGAGAGGAGAGGAGAGCAGGATGTGTATAATGAGAGTGGAGAGAGGAAGAGAGGGAAGGACAGGAGAGCAGGATGTATATAATGAGAGTGGAGAGAGGAAGAGAGGGAAGGACAGGAGAGCAGGATGTGTATAATGAGAGTGAAGAGAGGGAAGGACAGGAGAGCAGGATGTGTATAATGAGAGTGGAGAGAGGAAGAGAGGGAAGGACAGGAGAGCAGGATGTGTATAATGAGAGTGGAGAGAGGAAGAGAGGGAAGGACAGGAGAGCAGGGTGTATATAATGAGAGTGGAGAGAGGAAGAGAGGGAAGGACAGGAGAGCAGGATGTGTATAATGAGAGAGGAAGAGAGGGAAGGAGAGGAGAGGAGAGCAGGATTTATATAATGAGAGTGGAGAGAGGAAGAGAGGGAAGGATAGGAGAGCAGGATGTATATAATGAGAGTGGAGAGAGGAAGAGAGGGAAGGAGAGGAGAGCTGGATGTATATAATGAGAGTGGAGAGAGGAAGAGAGGGAGGACAGGAGAGCAGGATGTATATAATGAGAGTGGAGAGAGGAAGAGAGGGAAGGACAGGAGAGCAGGATGTGTATAATGAGAGTGGAGAGAGGAAGAGAAGGAAGGACAGGAGAGCAGGATGTATATAATGAAAGTGAAGAGAGGGAGGACAGGAGAGCAGGATGTATATAATGAGAGTGGAGAGAGGAAGAGAGGAAGAGAGGGAGGACAGGAGAGTAGGATGTATATAATGAGAGTGGAGAGAGGAAGAGAGGGAGGACAGGAGAGCAGGATGTGTATAATGAGAGTGGAGAGAGGAAGAGAGGGAAGGACAGGAGAGCATGATGTATATAATGAGAGTGGAGAGAGGAAGAGAGGGAAGGAGAGGAGAGGAGGATGTATACAATGAGAGTGGAGAGAGGAAGAGAGGGTGGACAGGAGAGCAGGGTGTATATAATGAGAGTGGAGAGAGGAAGAGAGGGAGGACAGGAGAGCAGGATGTATATAATGAGAGTGGAGAGAGGAAGAGAGGGAAGGAGAGGAGAGGAGGATGTATATAATGAGAGTGGAGAGAGGAAGAGAGGGAGGACAGGAGAGCAGGATGTGTATAGTGAGAGTGGAGAGAGGAAGAGAGGGAGGACAGGAGAGCAGGATGTATATAATGAGAGTGGAGAGAGGAAGAGAGGGAGGACAGGAGAGCAGGATGTATATAATGAGAGTGGAGAGAGGAAGAGAGGGAAGGACAGGAGAGCAGGATGTATATAATGAGAGTGGAGAGAGGGAGGACAGGAGAGCAGGATGTATATAATGAGAGTGGAGAGAGGAAGAGAGGGAAGGAGAGGAGAGGAGGATGTATATAATGAGAGTGGAGAGAGGAAGAGAGGGAGGACAGGAGAGCAGGATGTATATAATGAGAGTGGAGAGAGGAAGAGAGGGAAGGACAGGAGAGCAGGATGTATATAATGAGAGTGGAGAGAGGAAGAGAGGGAGGACAGGAGAGCAGGATGTGTATAATGAGAGTGGAGAGAGGGAGGACAGGAGAGCAGGATGTATATAATGAGAGTGGAGAGAGCAAGAGAGGGAAAGAGAGGAGAGGAGGATGTATATAATGAGAGTGGAGAGAGGAAGAGAGGGAGGACAGGAGAGCAGGATGTATATAATGAGAGTGGAGAGAGGAAGAGAGGGAATGTAAGAGCATTGGCCAGAAGAAAAATAAACCTAAATGTATTTGTTGTTCAAATCAAATTGTATTTGTTGCATGTGCAGAATACAACACGTGTAGACCTTACAGTGAAATGCTTACTTACAAGCCCATAACCAACAATGCAGTTCAAGAAATAGTTACGAAAACATTTACTAAATAAACTAAAGTAAAAAAATATAATGAAAAGTAAAACAATAAACAGTAACAAGGTTATACACAGGGGGTATTGGTATTGAGTCAATGTGCGAGGGTACAGGTTGGTCGAGATCATTTGTACATGTAGGTAGGGGTAAAGTGACTATTTCATTAATTGCATAGCAGTCTTATAGCTTGGGGGTAGAAGCTGTAAAGGAGCCTCTTGGACCTAGACTTGGTGCTCCGGTACCGCTTGCTGTGCGGTAGCAGAGAGGACAGTCTATGACTTGGGTGACTGTCTTTGACAATTTTTTAGGCTTTCCTCTTACACCGCCTAGTATATAGGTCCTGGATGCCAGGACGTTTGGCCCCAGTGATGTACTTGGCCGTGCGCACTACCCTCTGTAGCGCCTTATGGTCGGATTACAAGCAGTTGCCATACCAGGCAGTGATGCAACCGGTGAGTATTCTCTCGATGGTGCAGCTGTAGAACGTTTTGAGGATCTGGGGACCAATGCCACATCTTTTCAGTCTCCTGGGGGGGAAAATGTGTTGTCTGCCCTCTTCATGACTGTCTTGGTGTGTTAAAAATATGACAGTTTGTTGGTGTGGACACCAAGGAACATGAAATTCTCGACCCACTCCATGACAGCCTCGTCGATGTTAATTGGGGCCTGTTCAGTCCTTCTTTTCCTACAATCCACAATCATCTCCTTTGTCTTGCTCACATTTAGGGAGAGGTTGTTGTCCTGGCACCACACTGTAGGCTGTCTCATCGTTGTTTGTGATCAGGCCTACCACTGTTGTGTTGTCAGCAAACTTAATGATGATGTTGGAGTCGTGCATGGCCACGCAGTCATGGGTGACAGGGAGTACAGGAGGGGGCTGAGGACGCACCCTTGTGGGGCCCCAGTGTTGAGGATCAGCGAAGTGGAGGTGTTGTTACCTACCTTCACCACCTGGGGGCGGCCTGTCAGGATGTCCAGGTTCAGTTGCACAGGGCGGGGTTCAGACCCAGGGCCTTGACCCCAATGATGAGCTTGGAGGGTACTATGTTGTTGAATGCTGAGCTGTAGTCAATGAACAGCATTCTTACATAGGTATTCCTCTTGTCCAGATGGGATAGGGCAGCGTGCAGTGTGATGGGATCTGTGGATCTATTGGGTCGGTAAGCAAATTGAAGTGGGTCTAGGGTGACAGGTAAGGTAGAGGTGATAGGGATAGGGATAGGGAGAGATTGAATATGTACGTAAACACACCAGCCAGCTGGTCAACGCAAGCTCGGAGGACGAGGCTAGGGATGCCGTTTAGCCATACTCCCAAGTACTTGTATGAGGTGACTACCTCAAGCTCTAAACCCTCAGAGGCAGTAATCACACTTGTGGGGAGAGGGGTATTATTCTTACCAAACCACATGACCTTTGTTTTGGAGGTGTTCAGAACAAGGTTAAGGGCCGAGAAAGCTTGTTGGAAATGAAGACTGCTTTGTTATAGAGCGTTTATTAACACAAAATCAAGGGATGGGCCAGCTGAGTATAAGACTGTCATCTGCATTTAAATGGATGAGAGAGCTTCCTACTGCTTGAGCTATGTTGTTGATGTAATTTGAGAAGAGCTTGGGGCCTAGGATCGAGCTTTGGGGTACTCCCTAGGTGACAGGCAGTGGCTGAGACAGCAGATGTTCTGACTTTAGTCACTGCACTGAGGTAGTTAGCAAACCAGGCCAAAGACCCCTCAGAGACACCAATACTCCTTAACCGGCCCACAAGAATGGAATGATCTACCATGTCAAACGTTTTGGCTGAATGATGCCCTGAGGTTCTGGATCTGTGTGTTTTGTAGGTGTGCTGTTGGCAGACAGGTATGGATGATTGTGTTTGGGAGAGTCAGTAGTGGACTTTGTCATAGTTGGCAGATAAGTCAGGCCTATTGATGGTGTGTGTGTGTTGTAATATGTGTGTGAAATTATTGATGACCGTTGTACTGTGGACGCTGTTATTCCAGCTATATTGAAACCCAAGGTGACACACACGTGAAGGAAGCCCGTTAATCACTGGGAGACATGGAGGTAGCACACACACTGGTGTCTGTCCCAATCATCCCTGCTCAGACACGGTTACTGCAACACCGCCTGATCATGAACCAAGAGCAAGGTCAGGATGGAGAGAGCAGAGAGCAGGTAGTGGTCATTCATCATGACTGAAACAGAGACACAGAGGCAGGTATGACTTTACAGCCAACAACAATGAACAAGGGACTGTTTCTAGGTGTTCCTGTTTGCCTCATTAGCTGGCTTTGTGATGATCCTGTTGGTATGCAAAATGACAAGGCCAGGAGACCATGGACTCCAAAGAATACCGGTGTCATTCTGAGTAATAATGGAGATTTTATTTCCTAAACAATCTTCACAATAAGGAAGTGGTGAAGTACATCATTCTAGGTTCAAGCTTGAAATTAAAGTTTCCAGGTTCAAACTACTTCCTGAACTGTTGTTTAATTCAATTGTGCTTTCAGGATAGTTAATTATCTGTTTTTTTCTCCCAAAGGGGTTCTCAGTAGCAGACTCCCCATATGGACTCTGTAGGGAAAGATAAGGGCTTACTTTCCTTCCATCTCTCATTCCCTCCATCTTTCTTTTCCTCTGTCTCCGACAGTTCTTGGCTCTGGTCACCGGAGGGCCTTTGATGTGCCGGGTAGCCCTGGTAACTGTTGGCAGGGAAACACTACGGGTTATCACGATCACACATCTATTTCCTCTAAGTCGGAATACTGGGAATCACGTGTCCGACCTGTGTGAAGCACTGTGTGTAAAGGGGAGAGTGGAGAGATATAACTTAGCATAGAGCTGTGGTTGGGGTTAAGAACCTGTACCATGGGCTTGATAACCTGTTATATCGAAGATTCCAACAGTGATGTGTGTTTTAATTCAATAGCGTTCGGTGTCGGATGTGTTGGGTGTAACATACCTTCCAAATACACGGCTCCCCCACTCTAACCCCCCATCCCCTTCCCCCTCCCCAAAAACTACAGCTTCCGCTCCATTCATCTCAATTCAATTCACTGTTATTTCTATGGAGCTTTTTTGCAAACTAATTTGTCTAACTTTTACTTCCTCAGATATTAAGCCCACAGCAACAGTGGAAAGGAAATAGTCCCTTTTATTATGAGCACAGGAGGAAACCACACTACAGGGGGTTCAGCCTTTATTCTCTGTGAGGATGAGTGCATGAGAGTGTGTGTGTGTGTGTGCGTTCACTCGGGCATGTGTGTGTGTGTTTGCGCACAATCTTATCACAGTGGGGTGCAGAGGGTGTAACACTGAGCGCCTCGGCGAGTGTGGAGCTGCGACAACAACATGAGAATAGAGGGACGCTTGAGTGCAAGACAAAAGAGGCTTGAGGAGGGAATCTGGGGAAACTATCAGTAACTGGGAGGGGTACGTCTCTGTGAAAGCCAAAACAGAACCAGAATACCAGGGATCATCTTCCTCTTTATTTTGGCTATTTTCTCTATTCCATAGGTGTTTACTGAAATATGGCCAGAGCACAGGGTGATAAGTGTGTGTGGGGGTGAGAGAGAAACTCCCTGTAAGCTGATACTCAGTGATATATATATATATATATATAGAGAGAGAGAGAATGTGTGTGACAAAAGTGGATGAGTGCCTGATTGGGGGGGTTGGAATTTGGTGCAATCAGTAACTGAGAGACAAAACATCACTTTCAGTACATTGGAGGCCAGTCCATCATTCTTGGAGCCTCCAGAACTTGCCTCTATTGGTTAGGTTGTAATTATTGACCTTGTGTTATAAGGTCAATAACATTTGCGTTTTTCTGACCCGCCTGATTTGGGAGGCAATTGATTTACATGATGTTTCTAGTGGTTTAAATATGTGTAATCATTTCCAGGCAAAATGCCAATAACATGAATTAGGTTTCTGGCATTGGATGTGCATTTCTTTATTCCAAAGTGGATATTGGCATTCATTCCTATCTGAGCACTCTGAGCCCCATGTAAATTGTAAAATGTAAATTGTTAGTGTGTAAATTCTTGTAACGTGACTCAAAGCATCCATAGGAGAATATGTAACCACCAACAGTAATCAGGTTATCTCTACAAGAGTGTTAGTGTACATGTAACTCTGTTGGTTTCATTTACCATGCTGACGGTGTGTGTGGGCCTGTTGGTGTGAGTAACTCTGTGTAACAGTGTGAGCGGGACAGACACTTCTCTTCTATGGCTTGGCTGTTTTTCAGAAAGAAAATCTGTCTGCACACTGCATGGTTTGGCCTGTTTGTCTGTGTGTGTCTCAGCAAACAGAGCTGTTTTTACTGGGGGAAACCAAAACCCTGCCCCAGACAGGAACACAGCAAGAGAGGAGGACTTTCGTCTGCTTAAATATTGTCATGGACCCGACTGTACAGGAGATGTGTGAACGTAAGCCAAACATCTCTTTGTGTTTCTTTAAAGACTTCAGATAAGCCCATAAAATACAGTGTGTTGTTTTTCACCACGGACGTCATGTCACTCAAAGTCTGTTTCCACATACCCAAGAGTTATGAGTCTGTAGTTAAACATAAACCTCACTGTCGTTTTCACACTGTTCTGTGCTCTATTTCTAACTAGTGTATCGCTGTCACACGAAGACGTCCAGCAAACTAGGTAGGCCATTCATTATACTGTACCAGTTACATTAAGTGTCAATCTTAGTGGCTGAAGTTGTTTGAATTTAAAAAAAAATGTTTTAGATAAAGAATATGGAATCGCATAGGGTTACTATGGTGTGAGGGGAAAGGGGTTATATGGACCATGAGTTTGGCTGGCAGCTCACTTATGGTCTCTATCCGTCCCCTACTGTCCCTTTATTGATATGACTTTTAATATATATTCCCATTATCTCTTTCTATCCAAAATAAAAGATAAAGAAGAATAAGTTGGATGAGTAAAATAGGCAATAGTCAAAATCACATTTTTGATAATATGATAGAAGAGTATCATATAAATGGTTTTGCTCAAGTGTCGTGTCTTATTAAAGGTTTAAACAGCTACCATCTCTTCACAGGGGCTGAAACTGAAGTTCCGTCATTAAACCTGACACTAGCATGCTGCTCTGACAATGTGTGGGTGTGCAGGATAGAGTGCAAGAGGGAAAGTTTCAGGAATCAAGATAAGACCCAAGTGCAGACTGTGTGAAGTAACAATGTTTATTGTAACAACAAGGGCAGGCAAACGACAGGTCAAGGCAGGCAGGGGTTGATAATCCAGAGTAGAGGCCAAGGTACAGGACAGCAGGCAGGATCAGAGTCAGGTCAGGTAGAGGTCGGTAAATCCAGAGTAGAGGCCAAGGTACAGGACAGCAGGCAGGATCAGAGTCAGGTCAGGTAGAGGTCGGTAATCCAGAGTAGAGGCCAAGGTACAGGACAGCAGGCAGGATCAGAGTCAGGTCAGGTAGAGGTCGGTAATCCAGAGTAGAGGCCAAGGTACAGGACAGCAGGCAGGATCAGAGTCAGGTCAGGTAGAGGTCGGTAATCCAGAGTAGAGACCAAGGTACAGGACAGCAGGCAGGATCAGAGTCAGGTCAGGCAGAGGTCGGTAATCCAGAGTAGAGGCCAAGGTACAGGACAGCAGGCAGGATCAGAGTCAGGTCAGGTAGAGGTCGGTAATCCAGAGTAGAGGCCAAGGTACAGGACAGCAGGCAGGATCAGAGTCAGGTCAGGTAGAGGTCGGTAATCCAGAGTAGAGGCCAAGGTACAGGACAGCAGGCAGGATCAGAGTCAGGTCAGGTAGAGGTCGGTAATCCAGAGTAGAGACCAAGGTACAGGACAGCAGGCAGGATCAGAGTCAGGTCAGGCAGAGGTCGGTAATCCAGAGTAGAGGCCAAGGTACAGGACAGCAGGCAGGATCAGAGTCAGGTCAGGTAGAGGTCGGTAATCCAGAGTAGAGGCCAAGGTACAGGACAGCAGGCAGGATCAGAGTCAGGTCAGGTAGAGGTCGGTAATCCAGAGTAGAGGCCAAGGTACAGGACAGCAGGCAGGATCAGAGTCAGGTCAGGTAGAGGTCGGTAATCCAGAGTAGAGGCCAAGGTACAGGACAGCAGGCAGGATCAGAGTCAGGTCAGGTAGAGGTCGGTAATCCAGAGTAGAGGCCAAGGTACAGGACAGCAGGCAGGATCAGAGTCAGGTCAGGTAGAGGTCGGTAATCCAGAGTAGAGGCCAAGGTACAGGATAGCAGGCAGGATCAGAGTCAGGTCAGGTAGAGGTCGGTAATCCAGAGTAGAGGCCAAGGTACAGGACAGGCAGGCAGGATCAGAGTCAGGTCAGGTAGAGGTCGGTAATCCAGAGTAGAGGCCAAGGTACAAGACAGCAGGCAGGATCAGAGTCAGGTCAGGTAGAGGTCGGTAATCCAGAGTAGAGGCCAAGGTACAAGACAGCAGGCAGGATCAGAGTCAGGTCAGGTAGAGGTCGGTAATCCAGAGTAGAGGCCAAGGTACAGGACAGCAGGCAGGATCAGAGTCAGGTCAGGTAGAGGTCGGTAATCCAGAGTAGAGGCCAAGGTACAGGACAGCAGGCAGGATCAGAGTCAGGTCAGGTAGAGGTCGGTAATCCAGAGTAGAGGCCAAGGTACAGGACAGCAGGCAGGATCAGAGTCAGGTCAGGTAGAGGTCGGTAATCCAGAGTAGAGGCCAAGGTACAGGACAGCAGGCAGGATCAGAGTCAGGTCAGGTAGAGGTCGGTAATCCAGAGTAGAGGCCAAGGTACAGGACAGCAGGCAGGATCAGAGTCAGGTCAGGTAGAGGTCGGTAGTCCAGAGTAGAGGCCAAGGTACAGGACAGCAGGCAGGATCAGAGTCAGGTCAGGTAGAGGTCGGTAATCCAGGGTAGAGGCCAAGGTACAGGACAGCAGGCAGGATCAGAGTCAGGTCAGGTAGAGGTCGGTAATCCAGATTAGAGGCCAAGGTACAGGACAGCAGGCAGGATCAGAGTCAGGTCAGGTAGAGGTCGGTAGTCCAGAGTAGAGGCCAAGGTACAGGACAGCAGGCAGGATCAGAGTCAGGTCAGGTAGAGGTCGGTAATCCAGAGTAGAGGCCAAGGTACAGGACAGCAGGCAGGATCAGAGTCAGGTCAGGTAGAGGTCGGTAATCCAGAGTAGAGGCCAAGGTACAGGACAGCAGGCAGGATCAGAGTCAGGTCAGGTAGAGGTCGGTAATCCAGAGTAGAGACCAAGGTACAGGACAGCAGGCAGGATCAGAGTCAGGTCAGGCAGAGGTCGGTAATCCAGAGTAGAGGCCAAGGTACAGGACAGCAGGCAGGATCAGAGTCAGGTCAGGTAGAGGTCGGTAATCCAGAGTAGAGGCCAAGGTACAGGACAGCAGGCAGGATCAGAGTCAGGTCAGGTAGAGGTCGGTAATCCAGAGTAGAGGCCAAGGTACAGGACAGCAGGCAGGATCAGAGTCAGGTCAGGTAGAGGTCGGTAATCCAGAGTAGAGACCAAGGTACAGGACAGCAGGCAGGATCAGAGTCAGGTCAGGCAGAGGTCGGTAATCCAGAGTAGAGGCCAAGGTACAGGACAGCAGGCAGGATCAGAGTCAGGTCAGGTAGAGGTCGGTAATCCAGAGTAGAGGCCAAGGTACAGGACAGCAGGCAGGATCAGAGTCAGGTCAGGTAGAGTTCGGTAATCCAGAGTAGAGGCCAAGGTACAGGACAGCAGGCAGGATCAGAGTCAGGTCAGGTAGAGGTCGGTAATCCAGAGTAGAGGCCAAGGTACAGGACAGCAGGCAGGATCAGAGTCAGGTCAGGTAGAGGTCGGTAATCCAGAGTAGAGGCCAAGGTACAGGACAGCAGGCAGGATCAGAGTCAGGTCAGGTAGAGGTCGGTAATCCAGAGTAGAGGCCAAGGTACAGGATAGCAGGCAGGATCAGAGTCAGGTCAGGTAGAGGTCGGTAATCCAGAGTAGAGGCCAAGGTACAGGACAGGCAGGCAGGATCAGAGTCAGGTCAGGTAGAGGTCGGTAATCCAGAGTAGAGGCCAAGGTACAAGACAGCAGGCAGGATCAGAGTCAGGTCAGGTAGAGGTCGGTAATCCAGAGTAGAGGCCAAGGTACAGGACAGCAGGCAGGATCAGAGTCAGGTCAGGTAGAGGTCGGTAATCCAGAGTAGAGGCCAAGGTACAGGACAGCAGGCAGGATCAGAGTCAGGTCAGGTAGAGGTCGGTAGTCCAGAGTAGAGGCCAAGGTACAGGACAGCAGGCAGGATCAGAGTCAGGTCAGGTAGAGGTCGGTAATCCAGAGTAGAGGCCAAGGTACAGGACAGCAGGCAGGATCAGAGTCAGGTCAGGTAGAGGTCGGTAAATCCAGAGTAGAGGCTAAGGTACAGGACGGCAGGCAGGATCAGAGTCAGGTCAGGTAGAGGTCGGTAATCCAGAGGTGAGACAAAAGTACAGGACGGCAGGCAGGATCAGAGTCAGGTCAGGTAGAGGTCGGTAATCCAGAGGTGAGACAAAAGTACAGGACGGCAGGCAGGCTCAGGGTCAGGGACAGGCAGAGTAGTCAGGTGGGCGGGTACAGGGTCAGGACAGGCAAGGATCAAAAACCATGAGGACGAGGAAAAGAGAGGCTGGGAAAAGACAGGAGCTGACAGGACGAACGCTGGTAAACTTGACAAACAAGACAAACTGGCAACAGACAAACAGAAAACACAGGTATAAGTACATTGGGGATAATGGGGAAGATGGGTGACACCGGGAGACAAGCACAAGGACAGGTGAAACAGATCAGGGCGTGACAGAAAGTGTATGAGGGTGCCAGTAGAGTTTTATAGTGGAATGGGGGGGTCAGGTGAATTAAGCGATGTCTAAATACCGGATCCATATCCTCTGCACATATGAGCAATATATCAACATTGTTAGCCCCGGCTTTCAAAACCATGTGTCCTGTCCACACCAGAGCCTTTTGATCTGGTTACGCTCATACTTTACACATACATGAGACGTGGCGATATCTATGAGGGGATGAAGCACTGGGTATGGTGCACAGCTGGTAGGCTATAGCTAATGGGATAAAGAAGCATGGTATCATCGGTTTACGATTCAGTGGTTAATGTGAGAAAAATACGTGAAAGACCATGTGGATTCCACCACTGACAGAAATATAGCGATTGAGGCGAAGCAGCCGGAGCGGGATTTGAACCAGCAACCATGCAGTTTCAGAATGAGCTGACTACCACCAGTGCCATAAAGGTTCATATTGTACCACTTGGCAGAGGCCATGGTACACTCACATATAAAGAAGCTACTATAACATTGAAGGATAGTTGTGACAAGGTGACAAACAATCTGTTGTTCTGCCCCTGAGCAAGGCAGCAAACCCACTGTTCCCCGGGCGTCGACTAAGGCAGCCCCCAGCACCTCTCTGATTCTGCAAGGCAGCAAACTCACTGTTCCCCGGGCGTCGATGAAGGCAGCCCCCAGCACCTCTCTGATTCTGCAAGGCAGCAAACCCACTGTTCCCCGAGCGTCGATGAAGGCAGCCCCCAGCACCTCTCTGATTCTGCAAGGCAGCAAACCCACTGTTCCCCGGGCGTCGATGAAGGCAGCCCCCAGCACCTCTCTGATTCTGCCAGGCAGCAAACCCACTGTTCCCCGAGCGTCGATGAAGGCAGCCCCCAGCACCTCTCTGATTCTGCAAGGCAGCAAACTCACTGTTCCCCGAGCGTCGATGAAGGCAGCCCCCAGCACCTCTCTGATTCTGCAAGGCAGCAAACCCACTGTTCCCCGGGCGTCGATGAAGGCAGCCCCCAGCACCTCTCTGATTCTGCAAGGCAGAAGACACATTTCAGTTGAATGCATTCAGTTGTACAACTGACTAGGTATCCCCCTTTTCCTTCCCCCAAAGTAAATCATGCTGACATACAAATGAGGAAATTACACACTACTCTCACTAGTCTACTCTCACTAATCGCAAAGTCTAAAGGTCATCTCAATAAAAGTATTGCAGTCCTCCACCTCCAAGCGTACTCAGCCAAAAACATTAAAGCACTACCAATCAAATGCTATAAAGCCTGATCAGGAGGTTAAATGAAGCGTGGCTGTGTAAATGAATATGCATGATTACTGATTTTGATCAAACTCAGGATTTCATGGTCTCTCACCTCTCATTTCCCTGTCTCTCTCTGCAGAACATCTGTCCAACATCTGCCTGGCAGTATGACTGGACATCCTCTGCTCTCCTGGAGGAGTGAGGCGTCCTGGGATGCTAAACTATCCCTATCCCCTATCGCAATAGTCTCTTTTCCTCAAATTCACACCACAAAATCCTCTTTAACATCATTAATAATTCAAGACCTTCCACAGCCATACATTCTCATGTGGAATTCATCCCAGACCTACTGAAGCAAGTATGGGCTTGACTGAGAATTGAATCTAAGGTAAATTCTTGGCTCTCAGCCAGAAGTAATGTAGGTCCAAAGTGTTTGTTTGTGTGTGCGTGCATCAAATCAAATGATTGCTTCATCACATACACAGTTTACAGCAGGTATAAAAGGTGCAGTGAAATTCTTGTGTGCTAGCTTCCTGAACATTGCAGTACAATAACCAATATCAATAATAACAATAACACGTAATAACAGGTAGTATGCAAAGTAATGAACTGATACGTACACTATCAGTTTATTACGGACTTTTCCACATTTTGTTACGTTACAGCCTTATTCTAAAACGGTTTAAATTAAATGTTTTCCTCTTCATTCTACACACAATACCCCATAATGATGAAGCGAAAACAGGTTTTTAGAAATGTTTGCTAATTTAGTAAAGATAAAAACAGAAATACCTTATTTACAGAAGTATTCAGACCCTTTGCTATGATACTTGAAATTGAGCTCAGGTGCATCCTGTTTCAATTGATCATCCTTGAGATGTTTCTACATCTTGATTGCAGTCCATCTGTGGTAAATTCAATTGATTGGACAAAATTTGGAAAGGCACACACCTGTCTATATAAGGTCCCACACTTGCTCTGACAGTGCATGTCAGAGCAAAAACCAAGCCATGAGGAATTGTCCGTAGAGCTCAGAGACAGGATTTTGTAGTCACAGATCTGGGGAAGGGTACCAAAAAAATGTCTGCAGCATTGAAGGTCCCAAGAACACAATGGCCTCCATCATTCTTAAATGGAAGAAGTTTGGAACCACCAAAACTCTTCCTAGAGCTGGCCGCCTGGCCAAACTGAGCGATTGTGGGAGAAGGGCCTTTGTCAGGGAGGTGACCAAGAACCCAAGAACTCTGACAGAGCACCAGAGTTCCTCTGTGGAGATGGGAGAACCTTCTAGAAGGAAGGAAAACCATCTCTGCAGCACTCCACCAATCAGTCCTTTACGGTAGAGTGGCCAGACGGAAGGAGGTTTATTGGACCTTCCTTAGAATGTCTTGGTTCTGTTAACTGATTGACTGGGTCAGCGAAGAGGCAATCCTAACCAATCAAGTATCCCTTACATATGCAGGGCATCAGCAGGGCATGAACCACAAGATCTATTGCTCCATAGCTATGTAAAATAAACCTCTCTCCACCAATATCTTATCTGACCCATTATCTGTCCATATTAAAACAAACAGGCTGTACTGTAAGTCTTACACACACACACAGAGAATGGCTTACATCAAGTCAAACAACAGATGATTTCAACATATACAAACCATATGTGGCACTTCCAGTACTGTGACTGTGCTGTATATCCTTTCTATCTGTGGGCGAGCCATGTGAAGAGAGGAGTATTTCACAGATATTTCCTGTGTGTTTTCATAATGGTGAGAACAGAAGCCTGCTTATAAGCGAGCGTGCTGTCTCTAAAGTAGACAGCTCTGACAGGACACTTGACAGAGTTTTCCCCAGAATGGATGGTCTGCGTACGTTACCGAGAATCAATGTGTTTAGTTATGTAACGATGGCTGGATCTGGAATATTACACTTTGACTCGTCCTGTGTAAGCACTAAGCACATCCAACGGCACATGTTAGAAAATCAAAAGTGAATCATAACTGACGAATCGTGAAGGGAAGCAAAAACACTTCTCGACACAGTGCGAGCCAAAGAAAGCACATGCTCTTCAGTCAGAGTTGTGAAGCAGCAGGAGTTTGTGTGTTACTGTGTGTTACTGCACTTTAGCCCAATCAGTGTGTTTCCGGCCCTGCCTGAAGAATCAGAACCATATGAGAGTCTGAACACATGCTGTAGAACCACATGGAGGCCCCTGTCTGTTCTCTACTACTGTTGATGCACTTTTTAAAACCTCTTAGGGAGGCTGCGAATTTTCGCAGCTTTTTGTTAAAAATCGCGCAACATTTCATGCCAGGAATATAGTATATGCATATGATTAGTATGTGTGAATCGAAAACACTCAGTCGTTTCTAAAACTGGTTAAATCACGGCTGTGACTATAACAGAACGTGCGTTTCATCGAAAAGTGCAGGAAAATCTGATCACTGAAAATGGGAAAATATATCCATGCGCCACTTCAACCAATTGTTAAAAGTGACCCACATTAAATGGGGCCGAGGTTGCAATACCTACAGCTTCCACACGACGTCAACAGTCTTGTCATTTGTCTCGGATTTGTTTCTTGGTCAAACCGAAACAAGGGAGCCAATTTCTTCCGGTCTCCGACAGGATGTTTTGGTTGAGAAATATCCGGACATGATTTCAAGACGTGGAGCAAAAGAATATACATCGCCCCGTGATCATTTTGATAGATTATTAACGATTACTAATACCTAAAGTCGCATTACAAAAGTATTTGGAAGTGTTTTGTGAAAGTTTATCGTCGACTTTTTTAATTTTTAAAAATGACGTTGCGTTTTCAAACTCAGTTTTTTCCTTGATTACACAGTCTTCATAGATCGATATCTAGGCTATATATGGACCGATTTAATCGAAAAAATACCCAAATAAATGTTTATGGGACATCTAAGAGTGCTAAGAAAGAAGCTCGTCAAAAGTAATGAATGTTTTATATTTTATTTCTGCGTTTTGGGTAGCGCCGGCTAACGCAAAATCTGTCGTGTTAGGTGACGTTGCAGTATTTTGGGGGTACATGCTATCAGATAATAGCTTCTCATGCTTTCGCCGAAAAGCATTTTACAAATCTGACTTGGTGGATAGATTCACAACGAGTGTAGCTTTAATTCACTACCTTGAATGTGTATTTTAATGAAAGTTTAATGAAAGTTTGAGTTTTATCAAAAACTATAGGTGGCGCTCTGAAATTCCGCTGAGTGATGTTCCTGCATGGGAACTGTGTTCTGCGTCATCCTTAAGAAGTTTTAAACCATAGAGGTATCAGTCCACCTAGATTTTATAGCTACAGTAAATGTTACGATTGTCATCATAATTCTGGTGGTGGTGCAGAGAACAATGTCCATAAGAGTTGTGCCGAGTAGTCGGACAAAACAAGTATCATAACGGATATGGGCAATTTTCTGGATAAGGTTGTGATCAGAGTATTCTTTGTAATTATCTGTGATAGAAAAAAAAATGGTTGTGTGTCAACATCTTTCTTATGTCAGTCAGTCAAGTGAGGTGCTAGGTGGTCTAAATAACTCCATTTGGTAGTTTGCCTGTCTGTAAAGGGAAGGGCGGGCTGTGCGTTGATCCTGCTTCTCTGATTGGATAGGGTGAAGCTGTACTTCTCTGTCCACTAACTTCATAATCTCACCCGATCATGTTCAATACTGTTTTGGTGTGATCATTCATAAATCAAATGGCAAGGACATTTGCTGTCAAGCTATCAATGTGCATAATATCTAACAAGCGGGGCGAGGGTAATGAAAAATCTGAAACACAGAAACGCATTCTGACAGATAGCAAATTTGTCTGCCCGCTGCAAGTTGAGCACACATACACACACCCCTCCACAGCTCCTAATCTTCAGCTTGTTAAGTCTATAAGCATGCAGGGAGAGAGTTATTTTGCCAACATCTACTTAGGCATTAAAAAAATGAATCTGATCATGAGTATAATCCGATCTGACTATCAACTGTCAATTTACAGATACGTTTACGAATACAAGTATGGCCATGTCGGCACACCCCTTACGACCATGTTATACACTGTGTGTGTGTGTGTGTCTGTGTTACTGTCTTACTGAGCACACATCTGTATATATTAACCTGGTTTTTCTGGAAAAACTGCATATCAACCTGTTCTACAGGTCCACTCCTCAGTAAAATGCACATGACAGCCTGCTTGGAGCTTGTCAAAAGGCACCTAAAGACTCTCAGACCATGAGAAACAAGATTCTCCTTATGGTGAAGCATGGTGGTGGCAGCATCATGCTGTGGGGATGTTTTTCAGTGGCAGGGACTGGGAAACTAGTCAGAAACGAGGCGAGGATTAACTGAGCAAAGCACAGAGAGATCTTTTATTAAAACCTGCTCCAGTGCGCTCAGGACCTCAGACTGGGGTGAAGGTTCACCTTCCAACAGGACAAAGACCCTAAGCACACAGTCAAGACAATGCAGAAGTGGCTTCGGGACAAGTCTATGAATGTCCTTGAGTTGCCCAGCCAGAGCCCGGAATTCAACCCAATCAAACATCTCTGGAGAGACCTGAAAATAGCTGTGCAGTGACACTCTCCATCCACCCTGACGGAGCTTGAGAGGATCTGCAGAGAAGAATGGGAGAAACTCCCCAAATACAGGTGTGCCAAGCTTGTAGCTTCATAACCAAGAAGACTCAAGGCTGTAATCGCTGCAAAAGGTGCTTCAACAAAGTACTGAGTAAAGGGTCTGAATACTTATGTAAATGTGATATTTCAATTTTTTATTTATTTTACAAATGTGTAAACATTTTTAAAAAAATGTTTGTTTTGTCTTTCTGAGATATTGTGTGTAGATTGAGGAGGAAAAAAAACATTTAATCCATTTTAGAATAAGGTTGTAACGTAAACAAATATGGAAAAAGTCAAGGGGTGTGAATGGTTTCTGAATGCACTGTACCACACCCCCTCAAGCCTTATTGCTCAAATATAGCTCACCTCATCCACCGGAGGTGTCCAGTCAGAGCTGCTATACTAAAGCTGTCCTGTAATGCAATAAACAATGGTTCAATTTCACCATTTGTTACTTTAATTAAAAAGCTGTGATTAAAGTACTAACACAAAGCAAAAGATCTTCAGACATAGTATTCATTTTTGGTATTTAATGAGTAACAAAATCCATAACATACAGTAAACATAAAATATCTCTATAAAATATATTGGAATGCCTCTTCTTGTAGACATGTCGGTCTTTGTTTCTTTGTTTTAATAATCACTGCTAGGATTGGAACCCTTACAATGTAATAGGATACATATGCATCCAATCAGATAACACGATGACTCATGACAAAGTATCAAAATAAATATGTTTTCTACCACAGACAGAAATAGCATTGTACACATAAATGTTTAGGACATATCCAACTAGGGATAGGGGTTTGACATCTGTTCAATATTTGAATAGTATCATTCATTTTTGTTGGATATCCGGATATTGAAAATACTTGTGTTTTTTTAACTTAAGGACTCTATTCAATCAGTTCCGCTTTAGCCGACATCCGCATAGTGGTTGACTAGCAGAAAAATAAGTGAAACTTGACAAATTATCCAATTGATTATGATAATTTGCTTGTAAAAAAAAGGGCAGAAGCAAAAACATTAATTTGTTTTAATTTAATTTGCTCCATGGCAAGGCGGTCAAGTGTAGGGTCGTCACCCAGCCACAAAGTCATTGATTTTTAACCTAACTCTCACCTTAACCCTAACATTAACCACGCTGCTAACCTTAGCCTAACCCTAACCTGAAATGAAGACCAAAAAGCACATTTTTGTTTTCACAAATCTGTATAATATAGACAATTTTGACTTTGTGGCTGTTTTATCTAGTAGAAACCCCTGTTTTTGCTACAGAGAAAAGCTGTCAGGCTCTCAGATGACTTGCGAATAGGAAGAACTTTACAGCAGGTGTTTCTGATTAATTAACATTGCCATGTTGGTGGGTGGTAACATTTAAATAAAACCCAGCTCTGAAACAAAACAGGCTGTAAAGAATTTGCACGTCATCCCATAAGAAAAAACGCATAAGTCTCACAGAAACGTCCGAAGTCACACATTCAGATTTGGCATTTCAAGCCCAAATATATCATAATGTACTATGACTAAAAAGATGAATTATTTACATCATTGTGCAACATCACGGGTAAGCTCTGGTCATCGTCTTTCAGCACGAGAAGTTGATTTCTACTGTTGTGGGTGTTTAAAATAGACCTATACAGGAATGTATATTCACACAAGTATTCAAATACTAACATCCGTTCGGATATTTGAATATTTAAATAATCATGCTCATCCCTATATCCAACATCATAATTTGGCATGGAACACTGTGTGTCATACTGTTTGTACTGTGGCACACAACATGAAGACAGACACACACGCGCACACAGACACATGCACGCCCACATACGAACTCTGTCTCTCTCGCACTCACAGACATACATAGACACACACAGGATATATCCCAATAAAAGATTCAGAATGTAGTTCCTCTTTTTCGTATTGATAGACTGCAGCATTTATACACATCTGTCCAGCATTGTGGCTGTGGCTGCCTACACATGGATGCAGTAAAGCTGTGTTTGGTTATTGGTCATAAAGCCCTCACTGTCTGTGCTGTGGTGTGGTCTGTGTGCTGATGCTGCGTCCCTGATGCCATATGAAGCACATGTGTCTCACTATGATCTCTAAATCTCTATTAGCCATAACGTATTGTATAGTTACAGCTATGCTATATGTGGTGATAGAGATATCGAGGCTGTGTCAACACTCCTACCTAGCTTCCTTTCCTTGTCGCCTCCTTAAATGATCACTGTTCTGAAAACTCAACATTTTCTGAGACAATTCCAGGACCTCTCTGGTCATTCTAGGTCAGGGGTCACAGAAGGAGGGAGAAGAGGAAAGGTTCAAAGTATTATGAGATTGAAGTAGACAGCAGGACTGGTGTCACAGAGGAAGGGACTCTCATTTACAACGAGGCAGCTTTATGAACACATAGACATTACTGAAATGGACTTCTGAATCCACAACACAATGATTAAAAACATACAAAATTGGAAAGTTGAAGCATACCATAAATATGTTATAATATGTACAAAAATATATCTTAAGTTGAACAAAAACAATCTCATAATGATAATATATGTACAGTATTTCAATGCCCTTCTAACTATTTACAAAGTGGACTTTAAGGTCCACACACCGTACGCACACACACACACACACACCTCTAGCAGTTAAAAAAATAATGTAGCTATTGGGTGAACTCTATGTACAATCATTGCTGCAGCTCGAATACAGGCAATGCTAGGACAGACCGTTCTGTGAGCTTGTGTGGCTTACCACTTCTCGGCTAAGCCGTTGTTGCTCCTACACGTTTCCACTTCACAATAACAGCACTTACTCTTTCCCGGGGCAGCTCTAGTAGGGCAGAAATTTGACTAACTGACTTGTTGGAAAGGATGGCATCCTATGACGGTGCCACATTGAAAGTCACTGAGCTCTTCAGTAAGGCAATTTTACTGCCCATGTTTCTCTATGGAGATTGTATGGTTGTGTGCTTGATTTTATACACCTGTCAGCAACGGGTGTAGCTGAAATAGCCAAATCCACTCATTTGAAGGAGTGTCCACATACTTTTGTGTATATATAGTATATCTGATTAGCCAACGGTATGCCTATAGGTGTACTTGATTTGATCTCCACGACAACTGGGTAGGCAGAGTTTGTACCTTAAGTTATTAAAAATGGGAACACTTCGACTACCTGGGAAGCAGGGCAGCTGAATGAAGTGCACCTACCGCAAACAGAGCAAAACAATTAAGAACGCAAGGCTTTCTCGTTGGGCTTTTTACAGACATGTTTGGTGAATGTTTGGAGATGGACCAGTTGGTGACCACTGATCTAGACTATGTTCTAAATGTCCTTGATGTGTTTTTGAGTTCCAGAGTGTGTTCTAGAGTTCAGTCTCAGATCTGTGGTGTGTTCTCCACAGCGACGGCAGAGTACTCTGTCTCAGAGACATGGGTCTGTTCTATGAGCCTGGCCAGGCCTGTACGTGTGGAGTACTTAAAGATGAAGGCCTTCATCAGGTCGTAGCGGTAGTTCCTGTTGAGGAAGTTGTAGAGGATGGGGTTGACGCAGCAGTGGAGCAGGGACAGACACTGGGTGAGGTGCAGCGCCACGTAGAGGGCGTTCTCCAGCCCACAGCTCAGAGGAACCAGGCCCAGCAGGGAGAGGGCATCGGCCAGGAGCACCCCGTGGTAGGGCCCCCAGCAGCCGAGGAACACCACTATGTAGGCCAGGATCACCCTGCGGCTCACACGACGCTCCTGCTCCACTGCCGAGGAGGAAGAGGAGGAGGAGGAGAGTGCTTTGGCCAAGAGGGCATAGGCCAGAGCGATGACAGGGAAGGGGATGATGAAGCCAAACAGGATAAAGCTCAGCTGGACCCCTACCATCCACTCCCTAGGGTGTTCCTCTGGGTACACCGGCCTGCACAGCACTACCTCCCCTTGTGATGACCTCAGAGCCCGCAGGAAGTATGTGTCCGGCAAGGAAGCCACCAGAGCCAGGAGCCACACCCCCATACATACGCCGTGGCGAATCAGCTTCCGGCGCCGGCCCCCATCCTCACTGTCGGCCGGCCGTGTCATGCTCATGTAGCGGTCGACGCTCATGCAGGCCAGGAAGAAGATGGAGCTGAAGAGGTTAACGGAGAAGAGCAGGTGGGTGAGCTTACATGCCAACTCGCTGAAGGGCCAGTGGCTGTGCTGTGCCAGGGAGCTCACCCACACGGGCAATGTGATGCATACGCACAGGTCAGCCACCGCCAGATGGGCGATGTAAAGGTGGGTCTCGTGGCGAGGGGAGGTGGTGCGCTGGGCGCGGATGTTGATCCAGAGGACAAGGCTGTTGGCGGCCAAACCGACCACGAAGATGAAGACATAGAGGATGCACATGGAGTAGAGCAGGGCGCTGCGGTCGAAGGCTGTGGGACAGCCACCCATCTCCACGCGCGTCCCGTTCTCCAGGAGGCCTGTGAGGTTCAGGTCCTCCCACGTGTCGAACAGCTCATCCAGATCGAAGCTGTTCATCCTTCTGCCGTTTTCTGGGAACGATCACGCACACCTCACTGATCTGGGATCTGAAGACAAGACAAGAAGACAGCAGCCCATCAGTCCTGATCTCAATCTGTCTGTTTGCCATGTCATAGTAAATGTTTGAACTATATTTAGAGAGCGCTGCCCTGAGTTCCTTTGACTTTTATTAACAAGATCTCAACCCATCAGTCCTAATCTCTCTCCGTTCCTGGGACAGAGCTAGATCAGAAAAGCAATTAACTTCTTCACAGAGCCCTGCATTCTACAGTATGTTATGAGATCTAATAAGCACCCAAATGAAATTAACACAAAAAAAAACACATAACTTTTTATTATACGCCACCAGATCTGAAAAAAATCTAAATGTAGTTAACTCTTAAAACAATGCTTTATTAATTCATAATGGGTCTGTTGTTTTGGGATGATTGAGGAATGACTGCCAAAGCTATCTTTTGCCATCCAGTCAATATCTTTTGCACCAGCTATGTTGCAATTAGTGCTAAAAACACAACATCTAGATTAAGACAGGATCGCATCGCAAGAGGATCAAAGGACAGCTCTGTCATAACCACAACTATGTAATCTGAAGACATTTGAGACTAATCACATACAGTACACACACACACGCAAAGGGATCCTACACACTCATGCAACATGAACACTTACACACACTGCTCAATATTTTATTTTATTACAGCACAACCTCTGACCTCTCTGTATGTCTGATTATGATTGGTCCTCTTACACTCAGGTATGATGTCTCTCTTCCCCTGACAGTCACAACATGACGGGAGGGATTGAAGAACAAACCCTAGACATGAAAACCATGAATAATATATAACCTCTCCTTTTCCTCCTGATTGGCACATATGTCCACAGACTGAGACGTGGGGAGACATCAGAGCCGGGTTATCAGTGTTTGCCACTAGCGCCAGCTGTCGGCTATATCAACCGGTTACACACTAATTTCCAGCCGGGTACATTTTCCACTTATACTGAACAAAAATCTAAACGCAATATGCAACAATTTCAAAGATTTTATTGAGTTACAGTGCATATAAGGAAATCAGTCAATTGAAATAAATTAATTAGGCCCTAGTATATGGATTTCACATGACTGGGCAGGGGTTCATATGTGGGCCTGGGAGGGCATAGGCCCAACCACTTGGCAGCCAGGCCCACCCACTGGGGAGCCATAATTGTGACAATTCAAATCTTGCTATAAAATACTTTAATCTCAAGAGAGGACAGGTTAATTGTTTAAAAAAGGTTTATGTTTTCTTACCTAGAAAATAGTCCTGATCATATAAGCCTAGAAGATATACCAAAAAAACAAACAATACACTGAATGAATACATTTTCAGGATCCTGGCTGGCTACCTTTTCTATTTGGCTGGCTACTCTGTGTGCTTCTGGAAAACACTAGGTTACCAGGGGGTTTAACTACTTTAGACCCGGTCCAGCCACGGTCAAAGACAATCAGCGCTGCTGGGCGATACAGCGTGTTAAAGTGCATTGAAACGTGACCGCTTCGAGCAGCTGGGTGTGTGAGAGCTATGTGAGAGTGTGTGACCGCAGAATACCACGTTGCCCACGCCAAGCTGTCTGCGATATCTGTGACTGAGTGTGTTAGTGCATGTACCTGGAGCAGTGGCCAATAGACATGTGTGTGTTGTGTTGGGCTGCCTGTGGTTTCAGCTCATTCTTTCAGCGATCGTGGCGCTATTCAATCGATAGCCCCTTTCATTGCTATTTGGCACTTGACCCCTTCACCTCTGGCTCACAACCTCAAATCAAATAATTTGCATTGGTCACATACACATGGTTAGCAGATGTTATTGCGAGCGTAGCGAAATGCTTGTGTTTCTAGTTCCGACAGTGCAGCAATATCTAACATGTAATCTAAAAATTCCAAAACAACTACCAAATACACACAAATCTAAGTAAATTGATGGAATAAGAACATATACATATAAATATATGGATGAGCAATGACAGAGCAGCATAGACAAGATGCAATAGATGGTATAAAATATAGTATACACATATGAGATGAGTAATGCAATAATATAATAATAATAATAATAATATATGCCATTTAGCAGACGCTTTTATCCAAAGCGACTTACAGTCATGTGTGCATACATTCTACGTATGGGTGGTCCCGGGAATCGAACCCACTACCCTGGCGTTACAAGCGCCATGCTCTACCAACTGAGCTACAGAAGGACCGCAAGACATGTAAACATTATTAAAGTGGCATTATTAAAGTGACTAGTGATCCAGCAGCGTAGCCTAGTGGTTAGAGCGTTTGACTAGTAACCGGAAGGTTGTGAGTTCAAACCCCCGAGCTGACAAGGTACAAATCTGTCGTTCTGCCCCTGAACAGGCAGTTAACCCACTGTTCCCAGGCCGTCATTGAAAATAAGAATGTGTTCTTAACTGACTTGCCTGGTTAAATAAAGGTAAAAAAAAAATTAAAGTGGCTAATGATTTCAAGTCTGTATGTAGGCAGCAGCCTCTCTGTGTTAGTGATGGCTGTTTAACAGTCTGATGGCCTTGAGATAGAAGCTGTTTTTCAGTCTCTCGGTCTCAGCTTTGATGCACCTGTACTGACCTCGCCTTCTGGATGGTAGCGGGGTGAACAGGCAGTGGCTTGGGTGGTTGTTGTCCTTGATGATCTTTCTGGCCTTCTTTTGACATGGGTGCTGTAGGTGTCCTGGATGGCAGGTAGTTTGCCCCCAGTGATGCGTTGTGCAGATTGCACCACCCTCTGGAGAGCCTTGTAGTTGTGGGCGGTGCAGTACCAGGTGGTGATATAGCCCGACAGGATGCTCTCAACTGTGCATCTGTAAAGGTTTGTGAGGGTTTTAGGTGACAAGCCAAATTTCTTCAGCCTCCCGAGGTTGAAGAGGCACTATCGCGCCTTCTACACCACACTGTCTGTGCGGGTGGGCCATTTCAGTTTGTCCATGATGTGTACGCCAAGGAACTTAGCTTTCCACCTTCTCCACTGCTGTCCTGTTGATGTGGATAGGGGGGTGCTCCCTCAGCTGTTTCCTTAAGTTCACGATAATCTCCCTTGTTTTGTTGACGCTGAGTGAGAGGTTGTTTTCCTGGCACCACACTCCGAGTGCCCTCACCTCCTACCTGTAGGCTGTCTCGTCATTGTTGGTAATCAAGCCTACCACTGTTGTGTCATCTGCAAACGTAACGATTGAGTTGGAGGCGTGTATGGCCACGCAGTCATGGGTGAACAGGGAGTACAGGATGGGGCTGAGCACGCACCCTTGTGGAGCCGCAGTGTTGAGGATTGGTGAATTGGAGATGTTGTTTCCTACCTTCACCACCTGGGGGTGGCCCGTCAGGATGTCCAGGACCCAATTGCACAGGGCGGGGTTGAGACCCAGGGCCTCAAGCTTAACGATGAGCTTGGAGGGTACTATGGTGTTGAATGCTGAGCTATAGTCAATGAAGAGCATTCTTACATAGGTATTCCTCTTGTCCATATGGAATAGGCCAGTGTACAGTGTGATGGCGATTGCATCGTCTGTGGACCTATTTGCGCGGTAAGCAAACTGAAGTGGGTCAGGTAAGGGTGACAGGTAAGGTGGAGGTGATATGATCCTTGACTAGTCTCTCAAAGCACTTCATGATGACAGAAGTGAGTGCTACGGAGCAATAGTCATTTAGTTCAGTTACCTTTGCTTTCTTGGGTATAGGAAAAATAGTGGCCATCTTGAAAGCATGTGAAAACAGCAGACTGGGATAGGGAGAGATTGAATATGTCCGTAAACACACCAGCCAGCTAGTCTGCGCATGCTCGGAGGGCGCGGCTTGGGATGCCGTCTGGGCCAGCAGCCTTGTGAGGATTAACACGTTCAAATGTCTTACTCACGTCGGCCATGGAGAAGGAGAGCCTACAGTTCTTGGTAGCAGGCTGCGTCGGTGGCACTGTATTATCCTCAAAGCGGGCAAAGAAGGTGTTTAGTTTGTCTGGAAGCGAGACGTCGGTGTCCGTGACATCATGCCCTTTACTTCAGTAGTTTTGTCATTCTCCCTAATAGCAGCAGTTGCACACTTTTCTCTTGCTCTTTCTCCTTCCTCCCCCTTTCATCTGCCCCCCAAAGCAAAAGGGGAATATTCAGATCACAAACGTTTAGTTTCGCCACACTCCAAACACCCAATGAGGCTGAGCTGGTTACAACATGGATAGACTACGTACCATGAGGGCCTAAAATGAACACCTGCCACATGCGGATAGATTTTAGCACTGGCATTGCGAGCATTTCACTCACATTATTTTGGTGTTCGATGGGGTTGAGGTCAGGGCTCTGTGCAGGCCAGCGAGCTTTACACCCCTCCAGCCGACACTTGGCATTGTGCATGGGGATCTTAGGCTTGTTTGCGGCTGCTCGGCCATGGAAACCCAGCTCATGAGACTGCCGACGAACAATTATTGTGCTGGCGTTGCTTCCAGAGGAAAACTGGAACTCGGTAGTGAGTGTTGCAATCGAGGACAGATGATTTTTACACCCTACGCACTTCAGCACCCTGCGGTCCCGTTCTGTGAGCTTATGTGGCCTACCACTTTGCGGCTGAGCTGTTGTTGCTCCTAGAGGTTTCCACTTCACAATAACAGCACATAGAGATGACCGTGGCAGCTCTAGCGAGGCAGAAATTTGACGAACTGGCTTGTTGAAAAGGTGGCATCCTATAGAGGTGCCACGTTGAAAGTCACTGAGCTCTTCAGTAAGGCCATTCAATTTTTGTCTGTGGAGATTGCATGGCGGTGTGTTCAATTGTATACACCTATCAGCCACAGGTGTGGCTGAAATAGCCGAATCCACTAATTTGAAGGGGTGTCCACATACTTTGTATATATAGTGTAGCTGCTAAAGTAAAATAAGAGGAGGAAGAGGAACTCTTTAGTTTTAGTTATATATTTGCTATATTGGGAACCTTTTGTACCCAAGCATGTCAAATCGAATCACATTTTTTACCTTTTTACTATGCTAATAGATTACCCATGTGTCACAATTATTATTTTATAAATGCCTTATAATTCTATCGGAAAATAATTGTTCATAGGCAAGGGAACTACTACATTTTAATCAGTGAGACACACACACACTTATGTTGGGTAAAACACAAAATTGTATTGGGTAATTCCATGACATGAGTCCCTTGAGGGTAGTGTAACTTGGTGGATTTTTTCAAAAAATCATAAGAAACATGTTTTCCCACCTCACATCCCATCCCACCAAGAGGTTAAATAAATAAAAAAGGACTATAACACATGCCTAATAATTGCCAAATAAAGTAACAGGGTTGACTGTAACAGGGTTGGAGTTTTCATCTTAAATCAGCCATAAATCCCTTTAGGAATTTTCACACTGCATTGTTCATAGCCCCAGGCTTAACCTCTACATATAAGCATTTGTTAAACTTTAGCCCTGGGCTAAGGATTCACACTTGTATACCAAAGTCCTGGGCTAACAGACGAACACACATGCAACCAACATTATATCTCTACCAAGCGACCAATGTTATAAGCATTAACCCATTATTTCCTCTTGCTTCTAGACTTCAATTTCCAACAGCGATGGTTTGTATAAACCTTCCTGTCTGCCTGTCAGACCTCGGAAACAATGTTTCGCTTTTGAAATATGATGTTGCCCCTGTACAGAGAATGCTGTGCATGAACGAGACATTAACTTTTCAGATCTATGCGAAACAATATTATTATAATGGTTTGCTAGCATATATCCAATTAAATATCAATAGAAAAAAAATGAAAACTGATGACAATTGAGAGTTTTCTGCCCGTTCAGCTGTAGAGTTTGTTGAGCAGTTGGCTAGAAAATGAGAAGACGTCAGGAGGCCCGCATAGCAACCGTTTTGTCAACCATAGCAACAAATGTTTTGCATGGACGAAAGTATTTTGTTTTTTTGTCAAGTTTTTGTCAGATGGAAGGATGAAATCGTATACATGGACTTATTAAAATAGTGTGAGGAGCGCATCACAGGATGTGCAAATTAAGTGCAGCTTTTGTAATTGGACAGAACATGTTATGTGTTTATGATTGGACAGAGAACATTGTATGTGTTTGTGATTGGACAGAGAACATTGTATGTGTTTGTGATTGGACAGAGAACATTGTATGTGTTTGTGATTGGACAGAGAACATTGTATGTGTTTGTGATTGGACAGAGAACATTGTATGTGTTTGTGATTGGACAGAGAACATTGTATGTGTTTGTGATTGGACAGAGAACATTGTATGTGTTTGTGATTGGACAGAGAACATTGTATGTGTTTGTGATTGGACAGAGAACATTGTATGTGTTTGTGATTGGACAGAGAACATTGTATGTGTTTGTGATTGGACAGAGAACATTGTATGTGTTTGTGATTGGACAGAGAACATTGTATGTGTTTTTGTGATTGGACAGAGAACATTGTATGTGTTTGTGATTGGACAGAGAACATTGTATGTGTTTGTGATTGGACAGAGAACATTGTATGTGTTTGTGATTGGACAGAGAACATTGTATGTGTTTGTGATTGGACAGAGAACATTGTATGTGTTTGTGATTGGACAGAGAACATTGTATGTGTTTGTGATTGGACAGAGAACATTGTATGTGTTTGTGATTGGACAGAGAACATTGTATGTGTTTGTGATTGGACAGAGAACATTGTATGTGTTTGTGATTGGACAGAGAACATTGTATGTGTTTGTGATTGGACAGAGAACATTGTATGTGTTTGTGATTGGACAGAGAACATTGTATGTGTTTGTGATTGGACAGAGAACATTGTATGTGTTTGTGATTGGACAGAGAACATTGTATGTGTTTGTGATTGGACAGAGAACATTGTATGTGTTTGTGATTGGACAGAGAACATTGTATGTGTTTGTGATTGGACAGAGAACATTGTATGTGTTTGTGATTGGACAGAGAACATTGTATGTGTTTGTGATTGGACAGAGAACATTGTATGTGTTTGTGATTGGACAGAGAACATTGTATGTGTTTGTGATTGGACAGAGAACATTGTATGTGTTTGTGATTGGACAGAGAACATTGTATGTGTTTGTGATTGGACAGAGAACATTGTATGTGTTTGTGATTGGACAGAGAACATTGTATGTGTTTGTGATTGGACAGAGAACATTGTATGTGTTGTTCTTGACCGCGTTTCACACGGGCTGCTTTGGCACCGTGCTTCTGGGCTAGGGTTGGTGCTATCCCACATTAGAATGTGCAAGTGTGAACACTTGCATTAGCCACGGACTAAAATCTCCGTTAGTCCAGGGCTGGTGAGGCTCTTAGTCTTGGCCTAAGGTACTATGTGAACGTGCCCCTTGTGACTAGGGGAATGGAAGCTTGTGTGCAACAGCCAGCAGTAATTGAATGCAAGGCTCACAATGTTTTTTTCTTGTTCAAACATTTATAGCCCGTCATTCTATGGGTAACAGGGTTGACATATTATGCTTAACCCACTCAGTTTTCCACCACAAAACACCAGAAAATGGCAAAAAAGAGTTGAACCAGTTCACCTGCTTTTACATTTGATTAACAGAAGTTCAATGCTTCTTTAGATTTGTTATTTTAAGCGTTAGTGTCATCATATTAAAACAAGAGTTCAGTTCACATAATAGGATGTTACAAATTTGCAAAACGTACAATATGTAACAAATTTGCGAAACATACAATGTTATAAATGTGCATACCATATGATATGTTACGAATTCTAGCTAGGTGGCTAACGGGAGCTAGGAGTTAAGGTTAAGTTTAGGAGTTGTCCGTGATGAGAGTTGAACTCGCAACCTTTGGGTTGCTAGACATTTGCGTTATACACCAACCCATACAATCCGACCAACCACCCTACTTTTGATTTTGCCTTAAATAACCATCTGTTTTAAGTCGCTTTGGATAAAAGCGTCTGCTAAATGGCATATATTATTATTATTATTATGTAACCATACCAAACGCAACATATCATGAGGGTTGGGTAGGTTACTTTCTAAATGTAATCTGTTGCTGTTACTAGTTACCTGTCCAAAATTGTAATAAGTAACGTGATTTTGGGATTACCCAAACTCAGTAAAGTAATCTGATTACATTCCGTTACTTTAGATTACTTTCCCCTTAAGAGGCATTAGAAGAAGACACAAATGTATGTTACTAATTGAACGGCATCTATTGCAGGATAAATCAATGTTAAACTTCATATAGCTGGCCATATATGGATGATTCATTTTACTTTATGGGTTGGTTATGTTGGCTTCTTCTAACCCATCGCTTTTTACTACATATAATAATACGATTAAAATATATCTTTACATTAAAAACCAGTCTATCAGAATTCCAGTCCTTCGTATAAATGTTATATCCCTTGATCTTCAATAATAGGACTTGGACATAAGGAAGTATAGATTAGCCTAATTGTTTTACCTGAGTATGACCCCAAAAATAAGGATTTATGAGCCAGCCCTACTCTGTTGTTTATGATTTTGTTGTCATGAAAAATAAATGCTGTGCTCATGGAGTGGCAGGCTTTGAGCACCACTGAAAAGTGCTATTTACATGTGAAAAATGAATGCCATATGCTACATTTGCTATAGGTCTATTGTTAATATTTTTGTTGGTGACACTTTGATATCTTGATAATATGCAGCAGTTTAAAGGGCAAATCCACAGATAAAACAATAACAAAACAGTTGCCCCGCCTCTTTTGATAAAAAACCGAGGGATGGGCCTGGAGAAATGTAACCACTCTCAGATTAATAGTCAGAGCTATGGATGCAAGGACTGACCATCCATGATATTAACATGATTATTTTAACCATGTTATGAGGCTATACAGTGTTTGTTTACATTTGCAATGTTTACAAACATTGAAGAAAAACAAGCTTATATTTTGGGTTCTCATGGAGTGTGACAGTTGAACTAAGCTCATGATGCATTTCTAAGTTATATTCTTCAGCAATCAATAGATATTTATTACTCCAAAAATGGATGTAGCAACTACAGATTGCCAATTTAAATCTATCAAAAATGTGCGAGTTTGAGCAATTGTCCATTATAATAATAATAATATATGCCATTTAGCAGACGTTTTTATCCAAAGCGACTTACAGTCATGTGTGCATACATTCTACGTATGGGTGGTCCCGGGAATCGAACCCACTACCCTGGCGTTACAAGCGCCATGCTCTACCAACTGAGCTACAGAAGGACCATTAGTCCTATGGATTTATTTATTTGATCAGCATGAATTAGATGGAGCAATAAAATCCCCACTTTTATTCCACAGGCTTGGATCAGCACTATGCAGCTGTTATAAGAGCGCATTTTTCATTGGCTGTCCACTGATTTCAAAAACCATGATTGATAGGCACCTTAAACTTCTTGAATTCAACGACTTTTGGTTTCAAATACTCATTTAGATTTGTGAACAGCCATCCACAACAACCACAGTCCGTAAATCGCAAATAGCTAAATGAGAGCGCAGCAATGATTTACATCAATGCGCTATGTAGATATCAATAATAAGTGATATCTGTATTGCCGTAGACTACACCACTGCTGTCACCCACCTCCAAGCGTTTATTCAAATTGGATCATCTTTGAATGCCAACAGCAGTCGCATCATTGGAAGACATACATTGGACTGTAGCATACAAAAGCCTATTCCTGCTATTTTCCCGCGATCCATCAAACACATTTGGTGTGTCATCATAGTGGTCTCTGAATTGCGGTCAGACTCGCTCAGGCGGAACAAACTTAAATTTGCGCTTTTTTTCAATGCCGATTTGAATGTCTTTCAGAAAACAGAGAAGTGTCAAATGTTTTTTTTTTCTCGCAAACATTCTTTCTGAATTTAAAAGTAATCCTCGAAGTAATAATCTAGTTTTTCCGACGTATCTGTAATCTGATTACAATATTTTTGTTGGTAATGGATTACAGTAAAAAATGTGTTGCTAATTTTTGTAATCCCTTAGATGTAATCCGTTACTCCCAAACCCTTCATAACATACTACAGGGTGTGTCTCGGATTTACGTACAGAATAATACAAAATGCACTGAGACCAGTTGGCAAAATGAGTTACAGTTTTAAATGAATCATTAACTGCATGAAAAAAAGAATAATCTTCAGAAATTACTTTGACAAAGCAAAAAATATTATTGGGCTTCAAAATGATTGGAGAAATGTTGGGGTTGAGTGGGTTAAAATCTTTTTAGACGTCACAGAGGTTGCACAGAGTGAAAAATGTTGCACTTTATGAAGTCTGTTCATATTATAAATCTGATTTATAGAATTGTCCGTGTATATTAACGGGCACTTCACATTTAATATGACAGGCTTTTAAAATGCAATATTGGTGCACAATTTCTACAAAATAAAATATTAACGGTTCGCAAAAGGGACCCATTTCGTGGAACGACACATTTACACACGACCTGAAGCCTATCTGAGTGCACATTAAATTCAGTCCCATTGTCTGTCCCATAAATATGCCGTGACAACAAACCACAATCCTTATCAAATACCAGGGGACTCGGTGTAGTAAACTGGCGGCGCTCATTGAATGCGCTCAGCTAATCCGCGCGCCACGCTGCGAAAGAGGATGTCTATGTCTATGACTAGAATGACTTGAACAGTTTCAGAGGCCAGTAGTCACATTAGGCTAATATGTTACCCAAAAGTCCACTGCAACAATACACCATTAGGCTAACAAATGCTGAAACATAAAACGTGCGTATTGGGCATTTGGTTAAACAAAAAAGTGTTTCTGGAACCGACATTTTAGGAGTGCAGCTCTTTGGTCCACAGCCTCTTGTTATGGAGATGCTCCTGTCAAGTGGTTAGCAAAATAAACTAACATGTATGTAAAATGCCTTACTTGTAATTGAGAAAAAAAATCCCTTACTTGTTGCCTCTTCGAAGAAATGGCACAGTGTCTCTAGTGCGAAGTGATGTCCAGTTATGTTATGCTTTGTCCGAGATGGGGAGAGATAGTGGTTGTGAGCTCTCCGATATCTGGCTTGACTGAGTGGGTGAGTGTCCGGTCTCCTCCCAGCGATAGTGAACCTGGCCTCATACCTCCCACTGCACTTATTAATATACTGCGTAATGAGTGATACGTTCATTCAACACATTCATTGATGTTTCTTACAAGAGTGGAAAAGGCGTCAGATTTCCTTCCACTTTACATCCCACAAACAATTACCCAACAGACTGAAACACGTTTGTGCTTGGTGTGCAGAGACTGCCAAAGAGATACGCTAATAGTATTTATATATCATCTGAGATATGTTTATGATAGAAATGTACACTTTTTGTGTGCACATTCCTTATTTCAAAATGTATAGCAACTAGACTGATGTTGTTGTCATTTTCATTCTTGTGGTTTGGGTGATAGACCCATCTAACTTCATATAACATGTATTGCATTTGCCAATTCAAGCTTGTGGTTGTACCCTATACCATGAATAGTGTATTTAAACTGTGTTATTCAGTTGTGAGTATGGAAATGTGTTCCCTTCCACACAAATAAAGTTCACAGTCCACACCCGTCTTCTCTCAGTTCCTCTCAACTGTTAGTGACTATTTATGAAACTGAGTTCAACAACATAAAGCTACCCATAGACTCACACCCACAGCCCTCCACTCACTCAGAGAAACCACAAGATCATCTCAACCCAGCCTCTCCAGACATGTGAGACCAAAACCACCCAATATGATTAAAAGATGTACCAACTGAAAAAAATGTATTGCAATTATAAACTGTCTATTACTTTGAGGTCTGTCTGAAATCCTGAGCACAATGTCAAATGCAGTGGTTGTGGTATAGTCAAGAAACACTGGCAAAATCATGTGAAAAAATATCACAAAAAATGTTGACTGAGACAAAAAGAGTTAAAGACAGAGTTAGAGACAGAGAAGAAGTTAAGAGACAGAGAAAGTTAGAGACAGAGTTAGAGACAGAGTTAGAGACAGAGACAGAGTAAATAACAGAGACAGAGATAGAGAAGAAGTTAGAGACAGAGAAAGAGTTAGAGACAGAGAAAGAGTTAGAGACAGAGAAAGTTAGAGACAGAGTTAGAGACAGAGTTAGAGACAGAGACAGAGTAAATAACAGAGACAGAGATAGAGAAGAAGTTAGAGACAGAGAAAGAGTTAGAGACAGAGACAGAGTTAGAGACAGAGAGAGTTAGAGACAGAGTTAGAGACAGAGACAGAGTAAATAACAGAGACAGAGATAGAGAAGAAGTTAGAGACAGAGAAAGAGTTAGAGACAGAGAAAGAGTTAGAGACAGAGACAGTTAGAGACAGAGCTAGATACAAAAACAGAGACTGAGACACAGACAGAGTTAGAGACAGAGCTAGATACAAAAACAGAGACTGAGACACAGACAGAGTTAGAGACAGAGAGAGTTAGAGACAGAGTTAGATACAAAAACAGAGACTGAGACACAGACAGAGTTAGAGACAGAGACAGAGAGAGTTAGAGACAGAGAGAGTTAGAGACAGAGTTAGAGAAAGAGTGTCACATTCTGACCTTTATTTCCTTTGTTTTGTCATTATTTAGTATGGTCAGGGCGTGAATTGGGTGGGCAGTCTATGTTTGTTTTTCTATGTTTTGGGGTATTTCTATGTTTCGGCCTTGTATGGTTCTCAATCAGATGCAGGTGTCATTAGTTGTCTCTGATTGAGAATCATACTTAGGTAGCCTGGGTTTCACTGTGTGTTTGTGGGTGATTGTTCCTGTCTGTATTACTTTGCACCAGTATTAGGTTGTTTCGGTTTTCGTGTTACATTTATTGTTTTTGATTCGTGTTTACTTTGTTTTATTAAACATGAATCTCAATAGCCATGTCGCATTTTGGTCTGACTCTCTTTCACCAGAAGAAAACCCTTACAAAGAGAGAGTTAGAGACAGATACAGAGTTAGAGAAAGAGACAGAGAAATGGGAAATATATACAAGAAAACACTTTTTCCCAAACACAGTGTCTAAACTCGGGTGTCCAAACACCCAGCGTGCCCTAGACCTTCTGTCTGAGGACCAACTAGGGTCACCCAGCCACATAATAATACACACAGGCACAAATGACCTGAGAGCACAGCAGGAAAGGGTGGCCACAACACTGAAGGGAGTGATTGAAAAAGCTTCTTCTACTTTCCCCAACGCACAAGTGGTTATCTCCACCCTGCTACCACGAAAAGAGTTCCACCCTGCCACAATACAGCGGGTAAAGGCAAGTATTTCCCGTGACTGTGCCTCAAAACCAAACCATAGTGAAGACTCAGGTTTTCCGGGTTTCTATGTTTTTGGTTAGACAGATTTCTCAATTTCTTTCTTAGATTTTTGCATTCTTCATCAAACCATTTGTCATTGTTGTTCATTTGATTTGGTTTTCTATTTGAGATTTTTAGATTTGATAGGGAAGCTGAGAGGTAAAATATACTGTTAAAATGTTCTACTGCCAAGTTCACACCTTCACTATTACAGTGCAACGTTTCACTCAGGAAATTGTCTAAAAGCACCCCCCACCCACCCACGGGACCTACACATAGAGGACCCACGCCAAGAGGACTTACATCCAGACCACAGCAACACCAGCCACATCCACACCCCCACTCCCCCACTCCAACCAATAAACACCCCCACATGTCAACCATGCCCACACCCCATTTAGGCCCCCTCAGTTCAGACCTATGACCCTCCTGTCCACCCCATGCACCCTACCCCCGCAAAGAGGGACTCGACTTGGAAGTCACACATACGTGCAGGCAGTGAGAGGGCAAACAGGCCCAAACCCCACTCTTACACTAGCTCAAGCCAATGGTATGTACCAGATGCTCAGCAGGCTCTGTTCACACTTACTGGCCTGAGGCCAAACCACACGACCAACAACATTGGACACTTTATGGAACACAGAGCCTTCACTATATCATCCTGGAATATCCAAGGCCTGAGGTCATCTGCCTTTGGCCTAAAGAGCAGGAACCCGGACTTCACCAAAGAAATCGGTAATACAGACATTGTCATCCTGTAAGAAACCTGATATAGTGGAGACGGACCCACTGGTTGCCCTCTAGGTTACAAAGAGCTGGTAGTCCCATCCACCAAACTACCAGGTGTGAAACAGGGAAGGGACTCAGGGGGTATGCTAATTTGGTATAGCGCAGACCTAACTCACTCCATTAAATTAACTTCTTGACAGGGGGCAGTATTTTCACGTCCGGATGAAATGCATGCCCAAATTCAACTGCCTGCTACTCATCTCCAGAAGATAAGATATGCATTTCATTAGATGTGGATAGAAAACACTCGGAAGTTTCTAAAACTGTTTGAATCATGTCTGTGAGTATAACAGAACTTATTTAGCAGGCGAAACCCCAAGGACAAACCATTCAGATTTCTTTTATTTTTAGGTTACTCTTTTCAATGAGTTTTCATTGGGAATCCAGATTTCTAAGGGACCTTTTTGCAGTTCCTATCGCTTCCACTGGATGTCAACAGTCTTTAGACATTGGTTGAGGTTTTTCCTTTGTGTAATGAATAAGCACGGCCATCTTGAACGAGGGTCACTTGAAGTGTACTGTTAGATAGAGTCGCATGGCCAGAAAGCTAGATACAGTTTGTTTTCCTGCTGTATTGAACACAGACCATCCCGTCTTCAATTTGATCGATTATTTACGTAAAACAATACCTAAAGTTGTATTACAAAAGTAGTTTGAAATGTTTTGGCAAAGTTTACAGGTAACTTTTGAGATATTTTGTAATCAAGTTGGAACCAGTGTTTTTCTGGATCAAACGCGCCAAATAAATGGACATTTTGGATATATATTGACGGAATTAATCGAACAAAAGGACCATTTGTGATGTTTATGGGACATATTGGAGTGCCAACAAAAGAAGCTCGTCAAAGGTAAGGCATGAATTATATTTTTATTAATAATTTTGCACGCCCAATTTTTCAGTTTTTGATTTGTTAAAAAAGTTTGAAATATCCAATAAATGTCGTTCCACTTCATGATTGTGTCCCACTTGTTGTTGATTCTTCACAAAAAAAATCAGTTTTATATCTTTATGTTTGAAGCCTGAAATGTGGCAAAAGGTCGCAAAGTTCAAGGGGGCGAATACTTTCGCAAGGCACTGTATATATATATATATATATATATATATATATATATATATATATAATATGACATTTGTAATGCCTTTATTGTTTTGAAACCTGAGAAAGAGCTTAGAAAGAGTTACAGTAGAGGGGGCTGAGAGAGCGGTACAGTAGAGGGGGCTGATAGAGCGGTACAGTAGAGGGGGCTGATAGAGCGGTACAGTAGAGGGGGCTGATAGAGCGGTACAGTAAAGGAGGCTAAGAAAGAGTTAGTAGGGTAATGTTTACTGTTAATATTTATTGTTTATTTCACTTCTGAAAATTATCTACCTCACTTGCTATGGTGATGTTAACACATGTTTCCCATGCCAATAAAGCCCTTTGAATTGAATTGATACAGAGTTAGAGACAGAGTTAGAGACAGAGTTAGAGACAGAGTTAGAGACAGAGTTAGAGACAGAGTTAGAGACAGAGTTAGAGACAGAGTTAGAGACAGAAGGAAATCCAAAGTAGTGTTTAAGTCTAAGCCCAGGTACCTGTTTCTGTTTGCCTGCGGGTCTGTTTATTTCTCAACTGGCGTACAAGACATTCTCTCTCAGTTTGGGTTTACTTATACACTGTTTCAACAGGGGCTGTTTTTATCTGCAATCTTGTAGTTTATTAATGATCAACAATGGACAGGGTGGTCACTGTAAACTACCCTCATATGGCACTGAGAGAGAGTTACAGTAGAGGGGCTGAGAGAGAGTTACAGTAGAGGGGGCTGAGAGAGCGGTACAGTAGAATGGGGCTGAGAGAGAGTTACAGTAGAGGGGGCTGAGAGAGCGGTACAGTAGAGGGGGCTGAGAGAGAGTTACAGTAGAGGGGGCTGAGAGAGCGGTACAGTAGAATGGGGCTGAGAGAGAGTTACAGTAGAGGGGGCTGAGAGAGAGTTACAGTAGAGGGAGCTGATAGAGAGTTACAGTAGAGGGGGCTGAGAGAGCAGTACAGGAGAGGGGGCTGAGAGGGAGTTACAGTAGAGGGGGCTGAGAGAGAGTTACAGTAGAGGGGGCTGAGAGAGAGTTACAGTAGAGGGGGCTGAGAGAGCGGTACAGTAGAATGGGGCTGAGAGAGAGTTACAGTAGAGGGGGCTGAGAGAGAGTGACAGTAGAGGGAGCTGATAGAGCGGTACAGTAGCGGGGGCTGATAGAGCGGTACAGGAGAGGGGGCTGAGAGGGAGTTACAGTAGAGGGGGCTGAGAGAGAGTTACAGTAGAGGGGGCTGAGAGGGAGTTACAGTAGAGGGGGCTGAGAGAGAGTTACAGTAGAGGGGGCTGAGAAAGAGTTACAGTAGAGGGGCTGAGAGAGAGTTACATTAGAGGGGGCTGAGAAAGAGTTACAGTAGAGGGGGCTGAGAGAGAGTTACAGTAGAGGGGGCTGAGAGAGAGTTACAGTAGAGGGGGCTGAGAGAGAGTTACAGTAGAGGGGCTGAGAGAGAGTTACAGTAGAGGAGACTGATAGAACGGTGCAGTAGAGGGGGGTGAGAGAGAGTTACAGTAGAGGGGGATGATAGAGTGGTACAGTAGAGGGGGCTGAGAGAGTTACAGTAGAGGGAGCTGAGAAAGAGTTACAGTAGAGGGGGCTGAGAGAGAGTTACAGTAGAGGAGACTGATAGAACGGTGCAGTAGAGGGGGCTGAGAGAGAGTTACAGTAAAGGGGGCTGATAGAGTGGAACAGTAGAGGGGGATGAGAGAGAGTTACAGTAGAGGGGCTGAGAGAGAGTTACAGTAGAGGGGGCTGATAGAGCAGTACAGTAGAGGGGGCTGAGAGAGAGTTATAGTAGAGGGGTCTGATAGAGTGGTACAGTAGAGGGGGCTGAGAGAGAGTTACAGTAGAGGGGGTTTAGAAAGATTTACAGTAGAGGGGGCTGAGAAAGAATTACAGTAGAGGAGACTGATAGAACGGTGCAGTAGAGGGGGCTGAGAGAGAGTTACACTAGAGGGGGCTGAGAGAGAGTTACAGTAGAGGGGGCTGATAGAGAGTTACAGTAGAGGGGGGCTGAGAGAGAGTTACAGTAGAGGAGACTGATAGAACGGTGCAGTAAAGGAAGTTGAAAGAGAGTTAAATAAAATATTATTAAGGGGGGCTGAGAAAGAGGTACAAATCTCCATTCAGAGGGTGCCTCTCCATTTATCCAACCCCGTGTACTAGCGATAGAGTCAGAGTTAGAGACAGAGTTAGAGACAGAGTTAGACTAGGTTTGCAAAGGGTCGGAAAATTTCCAGTAAATTTCATACATGTTGCAGGACATTTTCCATGGGAAGTTAATCTTATAACAGTGAACCTTTTTTTTTGTAGGATACATATAAGGCAATTCTAGGTCTTGTGGCATGTTTTGGTTAAACTATCCCCAATTCAATGGAATTGCAACCCTCTGCATGCACAGTGCATTCTTCCATCACATGTGCAGTGCACTCTTCCATCACATCACAAGATTCTCAAGATCTTGCACACTAATGAGATGCTATTGAGCCCACACTACTACACTGTCTGAGCCAAGGACAACATGCTTTCTGGTAAGTTTTGATGACAATACTGGGTGGGGTGAATATATTGTATATGACATATATGATTTTTGGTTAATTAACAAGTTAATAGTAGCCTACAGAAAACTGTGTTTAAATCATTTCAAACTTGTTAACAATTTCTGCTAGTTAGTTTTTGCTACCATGTGGGTTTTAGCTTGCTTGAGCTTGCTAACTGAGGAGTTTAATTCACCTGTTTCAATACATGTGTCATTTTAAAACATTTATCTTACAAATTAATTGTTTATTAATCTAACTGCTTAACTATTTATATGTACAGGGAATTGTATTTGTTTGTTTTTTTACTCATTTCTTTCTAATCTTTCCATCTGATTTGTGGAGACATTTCACCTCAGCTAATGTAGAAGGACAAGCAGTGTACATTTGCAAATACTGTGCCAAATCATATGTGAAGAATGCAACAAAGATGCAGAATCATCTGGCCAAGTGTATAAAGTTCCCTCAGCGCTCACAACAAGCAACCTCTGACAAAAGTCCCCCTACTTCTAATCGAGGTGAAAATGATGAATCAGACATCTTATCGATAGCAACAGCTCATGGTCCTCCTGGAAACATATTTATTTTTGAGTCAATTGAGGAATGTAGTCAGAGAAATGCTGATGAATGTGTATGCAACGAGCTGTGTATGCAACTGGTTCACCTCTGATGCTCACAGGCAATGTGTATTGGAAGAGATTTCTGAATGTTCTTCACCCAGCATACACCCCTCCAACCAGAAATACTTTATCTACACATTTGCTGGATGCAGAGTTCAACAGAGTTCAAGTGAAGGTCAAGCAAATCATTTAGAAAGCAGACTGTATTGCAATCATCTCTAATGGGTGGTCGAATGTTCGTGGGAAAGGAATAATTAACTACATCATCTCCACCCCTCAACCAGTATTCTAAAAGAGCACAGATACAAGGGACAACATACACACCGGTCTCTACATTGTAGATGAGCTGAAGACAGTCATCAATGACCTTGGACCCCAGAAGGTATTTGCACTGGTGACAGAACATGCTGCGAACATGAAGGCTGCTTGGTCTAAAGTAGAGGAGTTGTACCCTCACATCACACCCATTGGCTGTGCTGCTCATGCAATGCATCTGCTCCTGAAGGACATCATGGCACTGAACAATGGATACACTACACAAAAACCAAGGAAATGGTTAAGTATGTGAAGGGTCATCAGCAATCTACCTCACCAAGCAGTGAGAAGAATAAGAGCACCACATTCAAATCAAATGTATTTATATAGCACTTCGTACATTAGCTGATATCTCAAAGTGCTGTACAGAAACCCAGCCTAAAACCCCAAACAGCAAGCAATGCAGGTGTAGCACTGTGGCTAGGAAAAACTCCCTAGAAAGGCCAAAACCTAGGAAGAAACCTAGAGAGGAACCAGGCTATGTGGGGTGGCCAGTCCTCTTCTGGCTGTGCTGGGTGGACATGGCCAAGCTGTTCAAATGTTCATAAATGACCAGCATGGTCAAATAATAATAATCACAGGCAGAACAGTTGAAACTGGAGCAGCAGCATGGCCAGGTGGGCTGGGGACAGCAAGGAGTCCTCATGTCAGGTAGTCCTGAGGCATGGTCCTAGGGCTCAGGTCCTCCGAGAGAGAGAAAGAAAGAGAGAAAGAGAGAATTAGAGAGAGCATACTTAAATTCACACAGGACACCGGATAGGACAGGAGAAGTACTCCAGATATAACAAACTGACCCTAGCCCCCCGACACATAAACTACTGCAGCATAAATACTGTAGGCTGAGACAGGAGGGGTCAGGAGACACTGTGGCCCCATCCGATGACACCCCCGGACATGGCCAAACAGGAAGGATATAATCCCACCCACTTTGCCAAAGCACAGCCCCCACACCACTAGAGGGATATCTTCAACCACCAACTTACCATCCTGAGACAAGGCCGAATATAGCCCACAAAGATCTCCGCCACGGCACAACCCAAGGGGGGGCGCCAACCCAAACAGGAAGATCACATCAGTGACTCAACCCACTCAAGTGATGCATCCCTCCTAGGGACGGTATGAAAGAGCCCTAGTAAGCCAGTGACTCAGCCCCTGTAATAGGGTTAGAGGCAGAGAATCCCAGTGGAAAGAGGGGAACCGGCCAGGCAGAGACAGCAAGGGCGGTTCATTGCTCCAGAGCCTTTCCGTTCACCTTCACACTCCTGGACCAGACTACACTCAATCATAGGACCCAGTGAAGAGATGAGTCTTCAGCAAAGACTTAAAGGTTGAGACCGAGTTTGCGTCTCTCACATGGGTAGGCAGACCATTCCATAAAGATGGAGCTCTATAGGAGAAAGCCCTGCCTCCAGCTGTTTGCTTAGAAATTCTAGGGACAATTAGGAGGCCTGCGTCTTGTGACCGTAGCGTACGTGTAGGTATGTACGGCAGGACCAAATCAGAGAGATAGGTAGGAGCAAGCCCATGTAATGCTTTGTAGGTTAGCAGTAAAACCTTGAAATCAGCCCTTGCCTTGACAGGAAGCCAGTGTAGGGAGGCTAGCACTGGAGTAATATGATCACATTTTTTGCTTCTAGTCAGGATTTTAGCAGCCGTATTTAGCAACACCCGTTGGGGTGGTGTTGTCATCATGTTTGACAGTCTCCTGGAGGGGAAGGAGTCTTTCCAAAAAATGACCATATCACAGTCTGCCGATATGGACAGCCCCATCAAGAGGATCCTCCTGGATGATGTATTTTGAGAGAGAGCGATAACCAGCCTGAAACTCCTGAAACCTACAGCCATTGCATGGAATGAGGGAGACAATACCATCCTGTCTGATGTTCAGACTCTGCTTGCAGATGTAAGAGAAGATATCCGTACTGCCCTGTCCACTTCACTGTTGCTCCAAGCAGAGAAAACTGCAGTTCTGAAATACATCAAAAAGAGATCGAGAGCATGGTTGCATCACTGCCTGGTAAGGCACTACAGAGGGTAGTGCGTACGGCCCAGTACATTACTGGGGCTAAGCTTCCTGCCATCCAGGACCTCTACACCAGCCGGTGTCAGAGGAAGGCCCTAAAAATTGTCAGACCCCAGCCACCCCTGTCATAGACTGTTCTCTCTGCTACCGCATGGCAAGCGGTACCGGAGCGCCAAGTCTACGACATAAAGGCTTCAACAGTTTTTACCAGCAAGCCATAAGACTCCTCAACAGGTAATTAAATGGCTACCTGGACTATTTGCATTGTGTGTGTGTCCCCCAACCCATCTTTTACGCTGCTGCTACTCTCTGTTTATCATATATGCATAGCCACTTTAACTATACCTTCATGTACATACTACCTCAATTGGGCCGACCAACCAGTGCTCCCGCACATTGGCTAACTGAGCTATCTGCATTGTGTCACCCACCCGCCAACCCCCTCTTTTACACTACTGCTACTCTCTGTTCATCATATATGCATAGTCACTTTAACCATATCTACATGTACATGCTACCTCAATCAGCCTAACTAACCGGTGTCTGTATGTGGCCTTGCTACTTTTATAGGCTCGCTACTGTACATAGCCTGTCTTTTTACTGTTGTTTTATTTTTGTCTATAAGTAAGCATTTCACTGTAAGTTCTACCTGTTGTATTCGGCGCACGTGACATCTGCCTGAAGCCCATACATGCCGCAGCGTACATGTTGGACCCCAAGAATGCTGGCAAGAGCATCCTGTCTGGTGCAGAGATCAACAAGGCCTATGGTGTCATCACTACCGTGTCTCGCCACCTTGGCCTGGATGAGGGCAAGGTTCTTGGCAGTCTGGCCAAGTACACTTTCAAGCAAGGACTTTGAGATGGAGATGCAATACGGCAGTCATGTCAACATATCTCATCAGCCACCTGGTGGAAGGGACTTTGTGGATCTGAGGCTCTTTCCCCTTTCCATCATCCATCATGGGGCGGCAGCGTAGCCTAGTGGTTAGAGCGTTGGACTAGTAACCGGAAGGTTGTGAGTTCAAACCCCCGAGCTGACAAGGTACAAATCTGTCGTTCTGCCCCTGAACAGGCAGTTAACCCACTGTTCCCAGGCCGTCATTGAAAATAAGAATATGTTCTTAACTGACTTGCCTTGGTTAAATAAAGGTAAAATAAATAAAAAAAATAAAAATCCTCCAAATCCCACCAACATCAGCCGCCTCAGAGTGTCACTGGTCCTTGTTTGGGAACACACACACCAAAACACGGGGATGAAGGGATGAAAAATGGGAGCCATCTGGGCAAATTTGAGGCTTTTTCAGCCTGACAACAAGGTGACAGTGAAGATGAGGCCTCGGAGACTGATGTTCAAGAGGTGGACATTGAGGAGATCCAAGGAGAGGAGGAGGACTTGGAAGCCTGAGAGGAAGACAACCAAAGATTTAGTTTCTAGACTATCATTTTACAGATGCATATTGAAAACGTTTCTCAGAGACGCGATGGATCTTTGGGAATCATTCAATATTCCCTTTCTTTTGTTGTTCAGTGAAATCATCCCATGTGAAGAGTCAACTCATTTAATTAAAGTTACATTCGTAACTTAACAGTTTTTAAAAATGTCTATTGGAAGGATTTCTATAATTTGCAATTGTGTCTACTTATGATAAGGTAAAAGGTTTATGTTTCTGTCTCCATATGATATGGTAAATATATCCAATGCAAAAACCATCTACATTTAAATGGTAATAATATTAATTTGCATATATTTCCGTTAATTCCCATATATTCCCAGTTAATTCCCACGGAAAGTTTCCACCTCTAAATATGCAACCTTAGAGACAGAGACAGGGTTAGAGACAGAGACAGGGTTAGAGACAGAGACAGGGTTAGAGACAGAGACAGGGTTAGAGACAGAGACAGGGTTAGAGACAGAGACAGAGTTAGAGACAGAGACAGAGACAGGGTTAGAGACAGAGACAGGGTTAGAGACAGAGACAGGGTTAGAGACAGAGACAGGGTTAGAGACAGAGACAGGGTTAGAGACAGAGACAGGGTTAGAGACAGAGACAGAGTTAGAGACAGAGACAGAGACAGGGTTAGAGACAGAGACAGGGTTAGAGACAGAGACAGGGTTAGAGACAGAGACAGAGACAGGGTTAGAGACAGAGACAGAGTTAGAGACAGAGACAGGGTTAGAGACAGAGTTAGAGACAGGGTTAGAGACAGAGTTAGAGACAGAGACAGAGACAGGGTTAAAGACAGAGACAGAGTTAGAGACAGAGACAGGGTTAGAGACAGACAGAGTTAGAGACAGAGACAGAGTTAGAGACAGAGACAGAGACAGGGTTAGAGACAGAGTTAGAGACAGAGACAGAGACAGGGTTAAAGACAGAGACAGAGTTAGAGACAGAGACAGAGACAGAGTTAGAGACAGAGACAGGGTTAGAGACGGAGTTAGAGACAGAGACAGAGTTAGAGACAGAGACAGAGTTAGAGACAGAGACAGGGTTAGAGACGGAGTTAGAGACAGAGACAGAGTTAGAGACAGAGTTAGAGACAGAGTCAGAGACAGAGTCAGAGACAGAGTCAGAGACAGAGTTAGAGACAGAGTCAGAGACAGAGTTAGAGACAGAGTTAGAGACAGAGACAGGGTTAGCGACAGAGACAGAGACAGAGTTAGAGACCGAGACAGAGTTAGAGACAGAGACAGAGTTAGAGACAGAGTTAGAGACAGAGTTAGAGACAGAGTTAGAGACAGAGTCAGAGACAGAGTCAGAGACAGAGTCAGAGACAGAGTCAGAGACAGAGTTAGAGACAGAGTTAGAGACAGAGTTAGAGACAGAGTTAGAGACAGAGACAGGGTTAGCGACAGAGACAGAGACAGAGTTAGAGACCGAGACAGAGTTAGAGACAGAGACAGAGTTAGAGACAGAGTTCGAGACAGAGTTAGAGACAGAGTTAGAGACAGAGTTAGAGACAGAGTTCGAGACAGAGACAGAGTTAGAGACAGAGACAGGGTTAGAGACAGAGACAGAGTTAGAGACAGAGTTAGAGACAGAGTTAGAGACAGAGTTAGAGACAGAGACAGAGTTTGAGACAGAGACAGGGTTAGAGACAGAGACAGAGTTAGAGACAGAGTCAGAGACAGAGACAGAGTCAGAGACAGAGTCAGAGACAGAGTTAGAGACAGAGTTAGAGACAGAGACAGAGTTAGAGACAGAGTTAGAGACAGAGACAGGGTTAGAGACAGAGACAGAGTTAGAGACAGAGACAGAGTTAGAGACAGAGACAGAGTTCGAGACAGAGACAGAGTTAGAGACAGAGACAGGGTCAGAGACAGAGACAGAGTTAGAGACAGAGTTAGAGACAGAGTTAGAGACAGAGTTAGAGACAGAGTTAGAGACAGAGACAGAGTTTGAGACAGAGACAGGGTTAGAGACAGAGACAGAGTTAGAGACAGAGTCAGAGTCAGAGACAGAGTCAGAGACAGAGTCAGAGACAGAGTTAGAGACAGAGTTAGAGACAGAGTTAGAGACAGAGACAGAGTTAGAGACAGAGTTAGAGACAGAGACAGGGTTAGAGACAGAGACAGAGTTAGAGACAGAGACAGAGTTAGAGACAGAGACAGAGTTAGAGACAGAGTTAGAGACAGAGTTAGAGACAGGTTAGAAACAGAGTTCGAGACAGAGACAGGGTTAGAGACAGAGACAGGGTTAGAGACAGAGACAGGGTTAGAGACAGAGACAGAGTTAGAGACAGAGACAGAGTTAGAGACAGAGACAGAGTTAGAGACAGAGTTAGAGACAGAGTTAGAGACAGAGTTAGAGACAGAGTTAGAGACAGAGACAGAGACAGAGACAGAGACAGAGACAGAGTCAGAGACAGAGTCAGAGACAGAGACAGAGTTAGAGACAGAGTTAGAGACAGAGTTAGAGACAGAGTTAGAGACAGAGACAGGGTTAGAGACAGAGACAGAGTTAGAGACAGAGACAGAGTCAGAGTCAGAGACAGAGTTAGAGACAGAGTTAGAGACAGAGTTAGAGACAGAGTTAGAGACAGAGTTAGAGTCAGAGTCAGAGTCAGAGTCAGAGACAGAGTCAGACACAGAGACAGAGTCAGAGACAGAGTTAGAGACAGAGACAGAGTTAGAGACAGAGACAGAGACAGAGTTAGAGACAGAGTTAGAGACAGAGACAGAGTTAGAGACAGGGTTAGAGACAGAGACAGGGTTAGAGACAGAGACAGAGTTAGAGACAGAGACAGAGACAGAGTTAGAGACAGAGTTAGAGACAGAGACAGAGTTAGAGACAGAGTTAGAGACAGAGACAGGGTTAGAGACAGAGACAGAGACAGAGTTAGAGACAGAGAGAGAGACAGAGACAGAGACAGAGACAGAGACAGAGTTAGAGACAGAGTTAGAGACAGAGTTAGAGACAGAGTTAGAGACAGAGACAGAGACAGAGTTAGAGACAGAGACAGAGACAGAGACAGAGTTAGAGACAGAGACAGAGTTAGAGACAGAGTTAGAGACAGAGTTAGAGACAGAGTTAGAGACAGAGTTAGAGACAGAGACAGAGACAGTTCGAGACAGAGACAGGGTTAGAGACAGAGACAGGGTTAGAGACAGAGACAGAGTTAGAGACAGAGTTAGAGACAGAGACAGAGACAGAGTTAGAGACAGAGTTAGAGACAGAGACAGAGTTAGAGACAGAGACAGAGTTAGAGACAGAGTTAGAGACAGAGTTAGAGACAGAGACAGAGTTAGAGACAGGGTTAGAGACAGAGACAGGGTTAGAGACAGAGACAGGGTTAGAGACAGAGACAGGGTTAGAGACAGAGACAGAGTTAGAGACAGAGACAGAGTTAGAGACAGAGTTAGAGACAGAGACAGAGTTAGAGACAGAGACAGAGTTAGAGACAGAGACAGGGTTAGAGACAGAGACAGAGACAGAGACAGAGTTAGAGACAGAGTTAGAGACAGAGACAGAGACAGAGTTAGAGACAGAGTTAGAGACAGAGTTAGAGACAGAGACAGAGACAGAGTTAGAGACAGAGACAGAGTTAGAGACAGAGTTAGAGACAGAGACAGGGTTAGAGACAGAGACAGAGACAGGGTTAGAGACAGAGACAGAGACAGAGACAGAGTTAGAGACAGAGACAGAGTTAGAGACAGAGACAGAGTTAGAGACAGAGACAGAGACAGAGTTAGAGACAGAGACAGGGTTAGAGACAGAGACAGAGACAGGGTTAGAGACAGAGTTCGAGACAGAGACAGGGTTAGAGACAGAGACAGGGTTAGAGACAGAGACAGAGTTAGAGACAGAGTTAGAGACAGAGTTAGAGACAGAGACAGAGTTAGAGACAGAGTTAGAGACAGAGTTAGAGACAGAGTTAGAGACAGAGACAGAGTTAGAGACAGAGTTAGAGACAGAGTTAGAGACAGAGTTAGAGACAGAGACAGAGTTAGAGACAGGGTTAGAGACAGAGACAGGGTTAGAGACAGAGACAGAGTTAGAGACAGAGACAGAGACAGAGTTAGAGACAGAGTTAGAGACAGAGTTAGAGACAGAGACAGAGACAGAGACAGAGTTAGAGACAGAGTTAGAGACAGAGTTAGAGACAGAGACAGAGACAGAGACAGAGACAGAGACAGAGTTAGAGACAGAGTTAGAGACAGAGTTAGAGACAGAGTTAGAGACAGAGTTAGAGACAGAGACAGGGTTAGAGACAGAGACAGGGTTAGAGACAGAGACAGAGTTAGAGTTAGAGACAGAGTTAGAGACAGAGACAGAGACAGAGTTAGAGACAGAGACAGAGTTAGAGACAGAGTTAGAGACAGAGACAGGGTTAGAGACAGAGACAGAGACAGGGTTAGAGACAGAGACAGAGACAGAGACAGAGTTAGAGACAGAGACAGAGACAGAGTTAGAGACAGAGACAGAGACAGAGTTAGAGACAGAGACAGAGACAGAGTTAGAGACAGAGACAGGGTTAGAGACAGAGACAGAGACAGAGTTAGAGACAGAGACAGAGTTAGAGACAGAGACAGGGTTAGAGACAGAGACAGAGTTAGAGACAGAGTTAGAGACAGAGACAGGGTTAGAGACAGAGTTAGAGACAGAGACAGGGTTAGAGACAGTAGGAGACAGAAGGAAATCCAAAGTAGTGTCTCAGTCTAAGCCCAGGCACCTGTTTCTGTTTGCCTGCGGGCTGGAAAGGTTTGTTTATTTCTCGACTGGCGTACAAGACATTCTCTCCCAGTTTGGGTTTACTTATACACTAGTTCAACAGGAGCTGTTTTTATCTGCAATCTTGTAGTTTAGTAATGTTCAACAGTGGACAGGGTGGTCACTGTAAACTATCCTCATATGGCACTGCTCAAGGTCATCATGGTTTAGAGACAGAGACAGGGAGAGATGGAGGACAGACAGCGAGAGAAAGAAACCAGAAAGAGAAAGAGTGAAGAGTCCTTCATGTTAAGACCTCTTCAGCGTGGCATTTTTATTTTTATTGTACCTTTATTTAACTAGGCAAGTCAGTTAAGAACAAATTCTTATTTTCAATGACGGCCTAGGAACAGTGGGTTAACTGCCTGTTCAGGGGCAGAACGACAGATTTGTACCTTGTCAGCTTGGGGATTTGAACATGAACTAGTCCAAAGCTCTAACCACTAGGCTACCCTGCCGCCCCATTGTCCTCCCACCCTGTATACCAGTAGGGCTGAGAGAGAGCTCCAGTAAGGGGGGCTGCGAGAGATTTACAGTAGAGGGGCTGATAGAGCAGTGAGATAGAGGAGGCTGAGAGAGAGCTACAGTAGAGGGGGCTGAGAAAGATTTACAGTAGAGGGGCTGATAGAGCAGTGAGATAGAGGAGGCTGAGAGAGCTACAGTAGAGGAGGCTGAGAGAGAGCTACAGTAGAGGGGGCTGAGAGAGATTTACAGTAGAGGGGCTGATAGAGCAGTGAGATAGAGGAGGCTGAGAGAGAGCTACAGTAGAGGAGGCTGAGAGAGATTTACAGTAGAGGGGCTGATAGAGCAGTGAGATAGAGGAGGCTGAGAGAGAGCTACAGTAGAGGAGGCTGAGAGAGAGCTACAGTAAGGGGGGCTGAGAGAGAGTTACAGTAGAGAGTTACAGTAGAGGGGGCTGAGAAAGAGTGAGGTAGGAGGCTGAGAGAGATTTACAGTAGAGGGGATGATTGAGCAGTGCAGTAGAGGAGGCTGAGAGAGAGTTACAGTAGAGGGGCTGATAGAGAGTGAGGTAGAGGAGGCTGAGAGAGAGTTACAGTAGAGGGGATGATAGAGCAGTGCAGTAGAGGAGGCTGAGAAAGAGTTACAGTAGAGGGGCTGATAGAGAGTGAGGTAGAGGAGGCTGAGAGAGAGTTACAGTAGAGGGGCTGATAGAGAGTTACAGTAGAGGGGCTGATAGAGAGTGAGGTAGAGGAGGCTGAGAGAGAGTTACAGTAGAGGGGCTGATAGAGAGTTACAGTAGAGGGGCTGATAGAGAGTGAGGTAGAGGAGGCTGAGAAAGATTTACAGTAGAGGGGCTGATAGAGAGTGAGGTAGAGGAGGCTGAGAAAGAGTTACAGTAGAGGGGCTGATAGAGAGTGAGGTAGAGGAGGCTGAGAGAGAGTTACAGTAGAGGGGCTGATAGAGAGTTACAGTAGAGGGGCTGATAGAGAGTGAGGTAGAGGAGGCTGAGAGAGAGTTACAGTAGAGGGGCTGATAGAGAGTTACAGTAGAGGGGCTGATAGAGAGTGAGGTAGAGGAGGCTGAGAAAGATTTACAGTAGAGGGGCTGATAGAGAGTGAGGTAGAGGAGGCTGAGAGAGAATTACAGTAGAGGGGCTGATAGAGAGTGAGGTAGAGGAGGCTGAGAAAGATTTACAGTAGAGGGGCTGATAGAGAGTGAGGTAGAGGAGGCTGAGAGAGAGTTACAGTAGAGGGGCTGATAGAGCAGTGCAGTAGAGGAGGCTGAGAAAGATTTACAGTAGAGGGGTGCTTATAGAGAGTTACAGTAGAGGTGCTGATAGAGAGTGAGGTAGAGGAGGCTGATAGAGAGTTACAGTAGAGGGGCTGATAGAGAGTGAAGTAGAGGAGGCTGAGAGAGAGTTACAAGAGAGGGGTACGCGCAATGCCGTCTGGGGTACACCCAATACAAATGTGATTCACATTTATTTTTGAAAGATATATTATTATATTTGTCTTCACATTTTTGAAAAGTTAATTGATATTTTCCAAACTGAGCTATACATTTGGGTGAGTTTTTTTTCTGCTCCTGAGTAGCCTTGTTTCACTGCCAAATGTAGCCAAACGTAGCTGCTGCTCATTCCGTTTGCTCGAAAATGGATAAATAGATTACAAAAGTAAGGACCATGTCCATAGAGACACATACCAGCTCTACTGGTAGTACTACTACTCGCAGCAGTACTACACCTACAACCACACCTGCTTCCACGAGTACATCCAATGCTAGCATCAGTAATTCTACATTTTTTATATGGTGAGCTACCGAGTGGCTAGGACAGGCAAGCACCATACTATTGTGGAGGACTTAATTCTTCCTGCTGCCGCGGATATGGATGGAACAATGCTGGGGGAAAAGGCAAAAAATATATACAGACAATGTCTTCATCAAACAACACTGTTTCATGACGTATCAGTGACATGCCAGGAGATGGTTTGAAACAATTACTGCTTTGCATACAAGCCAGTAAATTATATGCGTTACAGCTGGATGAGTCAACAGATGTGGCGAGCCTGGCACAGCTCCTGGTATATGTCCGTTACGTTTATGGGGGGTCAATTAAGGAAGACCGTTTCTGCAAACCATTGGAAACTAGGACAACAGGATATTTTAAAAACACCGGACAGCTTTGTGACATCAAATGAACTTTGATGGTCAAGATGTGTTGGTATTTGTACTGATGGTGCAAAAGCCATGACAGGGAGACATAGTGGAGTGGTAACGCGCATGCAAGCAGTTTCTCCCAACGCCACTTCGGTACGCTGCAGCATCCACCGAGAGGCTCTTGCTGAACAAGAGAATGACTGACAGCTTGAAAGAAGTTTTGGACACTACAGTGAAAATGGTTAACTCTATTAAAGCAAAGCCCCTGAACTCTTGTGTATTTACTGCAATACGCAATGATATGGGCAGCAACCATGTAACACTTTTACAACATACAGAAGTGCGCTGGTTATCAAGGGGCAAAGTATTGACATGTTTTTTTAAATTGAGAGACGAGCTTAAAGTTCTTTACTGACCATAATTTGCACTTGTCTGACTGCTTGCATGATGACGAGTTTCTCACATGACTGGCCTATCTGGGTGATGCTTTTTCTCGCGTGAATGATCTGGATTACAGGGACTCTCCGCAACTACACTGCTCAAAAAAATAAAAGGAACACTTAAACAACACAATGTAACTCCAAGTCAATCACACTTCTGTGAAATTCCACTAAGGAAGCAACACTGATTGACAAATTTCACATGCTGTTGTGCAAATGGAATAGAAAACAGGTGGAAATTATAGGCAATTAGCAAGACACCCCCAATAAAGGAGTGGTTCTGCAGGTGGTGACCACAGACCACTTCTCAGTTCCTATGCTTCCTGGCTGTTGTTTTGGTCATTTTTGAATGCTGAGACGGAGTCTACAACCCACACAAGTGGTTCAGGTAGTGCAGCTCATCCAGGATGGCACATCAATGCGAGCTGTGGCAAGAAGGTTTGCTGTGTCTGTCAGCGTAGTGTCCAGAGCATGGAGGCGCTACCAGGAGACAGGCCAGTACATCAGGAGACGTGGAGGAGGCCGTAGGAGGGCAACAACCCAGCATCAGGACCGCTACGTCCGCATTTGTGCAAGGAGGAGCAGGAGGAGCACTGCCAGAGCCCTGCAAAATTACCTCCAGCAGGCCACAAATATGCATATGTCTGCTCAAACAGTCAGAAACAGACTCCATGAGGGTGGTATGAGGGCCCAACGTCCTGGTTGGTGGTGGGTCAGTCATGGTGTGGGGTGGCATTTCTTTGGGGGGCCGCACAGCCCTCCATGTGCTCGCCAGAGGTAGCCTGACTGCCATTAGGTACCGAAATGAGATCCTCAGACCCCTTGTGAGACCATATGCTGGTGCGGTTGGCCCTGGGTTCTTCCTAATGCAAGACAATGCTAGACCTCATGTGGCTGGAGTGTGTCAGCAGTTCCTGCAAGAGGAAGGCATTGATGCTATGGACTGGACCCCGTTCCCCAGACCTGAATCCAATTGAGCACATCTGGGACATCATGTCTCGCTCCATCCACCAACGCCACTTTGCACCACAGACTGTCCAGGAGTTGGCGGGTGCTTTAGTCCAGGTCTGGGAGGAGATCCCTCAGGAGACCATCCGCCACCTCATCAGGAGCATGCCCAAGCGTTGTAGGGAGGTCATACAGGCACGTGGAGGCCACACACACTACTGAGCCTAATTTTGACTTGTTTTAAGGACATTACATCAAGGTTGGGTCAGCCTGTAGTGTGGTTTTCCACTTTAATTTTGAGTGTGACTCTAAATCCAGACCTCCATGGTTTGAGAAATTTGATTTCCATTGATAATTTTTGTGTGATTTTGTTGTCAGCACATTCAACTATGTAAAGAAAAAAGTATTTAATAAGAATATTTCATTCATTCATTTACATTTACATTTAAGTCATTTAGCAGACGCTCTTATCCAGAGCGACTTACAAATTCAGATCTAGGATGTGTTATTTTAGTGTTCCTTTATTTTTTTGAGCAGTGTATATTCAATGTGTGGGACAAAATTGAGGCTATGATTAAGAAGTTGGAGCTCTTCTCTGTCTGCTTTAACAAGGACAACACACAGGTCTTTCCATCATTGTATGATTTTTTGTGTGCAAATGAACTCAAGCTTACGGACAATGTCAAATGTGATATAGCGAAGTACCTGAGTGAGCTGAGTGGGCAATTACGCAGGTACTTCCCCAAAATGGATGACACAAACACCTGGATTTGTTATCACTTTCATGCCACGCATCCAGTCCACTTACCGATATCTGAACACGAGAGCCTCATCAAAATTGCAACCAGCAACCAGCAATTCAATTGATAATTGAATTTAATCAGAAGCCACTGCCAGATTTCTGGATTGGGCTGCACTCCGAATATCCTGCCTTGGCAAATCGCACTGTTAAGACACTGATGCCCTTTGCAACCACTAGCATGAAAACTAAATACAGGCACAGACTGTGTGTGGAAATGATTTAAGACTGAGACTCTCCAATACAACCCAACATTGCAGAGTTAGAGGGGGTACGCAGCTGGAGGTTGAATGTTTGAAGGGGTACGGGACTATAAAAAGTTTGGGAACCACTGCTCTACAGGACCGGTGTCCCCCCCACGGAACGGTTAATAAGCTAATGTAGGCTAAAGCGATTAGCATGACGTTGTAAGTAACATGAACATTTTCCAGGACATAGACATATCTGATATTGACAGAAAGCTTACATTCTTGTTAATATAACTGCACTGTCCAATTTACAGTAGCTATTACAGTGAAAGAATACCATGATATTGTTTGAGGAGAGTGCACAATTATGAACTTGAAAATGTATTAATAAACCAATTAGGCACATTTTGGCAGTCATGATACAATATTTTGAACAGATATCCAATTGTTCATTGGAGCAGTCTAAAACTTTGCACATACACTGCTGCCATCTAGTGGCCAAAATCTAAATTGCACCTGGGCTGGAACAATACAATATGGCCTCTCTCTTGCATTTCAAAAACGATGGTACACAATAAAATGCATGTTTTTTGTCTTTGTATGATCCATTACCAGATCTAATGTGTTATATTCTCCTACATTCATTTCACATTTCCACAAACTGTAAAGTGTTTCCTTTCAAATATGATCAATAATATGCATATCCTTGCTGAAGGTCCTGAGGTAAAGGCAGTTAGATTTGGGTATGTCATTTTAGGTGAAAATTGAAAAAAGGGGACCGTTCCTTAAGAGTTATTAAGGGGGGCTAAGACAGAGGTACAAATCTCCATTCAGAGGGTCCCTCTCCAATTCTCCAACCCCATGTACTCTATTCACCCTGACCCACACTTTTACTCCCCAACCTTCCTCAACCCCATACTCATCTCCCACTCAACCGTCTCCACTGTACAACCCACCCTCCTCCACATATTCTCTCACCCCCCCTCAACTCCTAGCTCCTAGAGATGAGAGACAACATATGTAATTACATACTTTTGTGTGGTGAAGAGATATCAGGTGTTATCATAGAAATTGTATTTCTGTGGATGTTATGTTGTTGTGTGTGTTTCATAAGAAAACGTGACACACTCTCCTGTTGTTGTTGTTTTGCGTGTGTGTAGGAGGAGAGTCATGTGATCTTATGTTGTGTTTCTGGGTCAGACTCATGCAGGTGTATGTTTGGCAGAGAGAGTGTGTTCCTGTCACGTAGCACAGTCATAAAGACATTCCATATACTGACTGTGTCCCTCACAGTGACCATGAATAGACCACAGTTGAATCCTGATTACTGACTAAATGTCAAACATGCAGGAAAGGCCAGAGTTTACCAAGACGCTTTGTTATGGAGGTATACAGGTGCAAAATACTTCTTTCTTACCTCTTCTCAGTTTACCTTTCGCTTGAAATGTCTTAGAGCGAGAGACAGTGTCTTTTTCTCTCTTTCAGTCTTTCCCTCTCGCACTCTCTCTCTCTTCTCTCTCTCTCTTCTCCCACTCTTTCTCCCTCTCCAGTAGTGCTCACTTGTTCAGTCACTCAGAGCCCCTATGTACTGTAATCTTGAACACATCTCATCCAGCCTGAGGATGTCTATCATTCTATCATCACAGTTTAATAACTGGAGAATACACATTATGTCTCGAACCTCATTCACCTGAGTATGACCTTTATGAATGAGGGTTCACCTGGCTCTTCCTGGGTCGTTCCACGGAAAGAGTGCCTTTTGCATTCCTTTGATAATTTAAGTAGAAATTGTGCACCAACATTGAAAGCCTTATATATTAAGTTATGTAACATACTGTAGACCACATTCAGCAATCACATTTTTATGCGAATAAAGGCTCACTAAACTGCCAAAATCCATTATTTTGACCTGTCCCTCCGTCAACCCTGTGTCACTTCTAGGAGTGATTTTAACCCACTTAATCCGAAAATGTCTCCAAGTTTCACCATCATTGTAAAGCCCTAGTCATTTTGTTGCTTTGACAAAGTAATTTCTGTAGATGTGATCAGGGATTCATTTACGTCTGTCACTCATTTTAAGGGAATAAATGGGCCATGGTGGCGAAGTAATTACAATATAGCAATTAAACACTGGAATGGTAGATCGGCAGAAGATGAATGTGCAAGTAGAGATACTGGGGTGCAAAGGAGCAAAATAAAAAAATAAATAAATACCAGTATGGGGATGAGGTAGGTAGATAGATGGGCTGTTTACAGATGGGCTATGTACAGGTGCAGTGATCTGTAAGCTGCTCTGACAGCTGGTGCTTAAAGCTAGTGAGGGAGATGTGAGTCTCCAGCTTCAGAGATTTTTGCAATTCGTTCCAGTCATGGGCAGCAGAGAACTGGAGGGAAAGACGACCAAAGGAGGAATTGGCTTTGGGGGTGACCAGTGAGACATACCTGCTGGAGCGCGTGCTACGAGTGGGTGCTGCTATGGTGACCAGTGAGCTGAGATAAGGCGGGGCTTTACCTAGCAGAGACTTGTAGATAACCTGTAGCCAGTGGGTTTGGCGACAAGTATGAAGCGAGGGCCAGCCAACGAGAGCGTACAGGTCGCAATGGTGGGTAGTGTATGGGGCTTTGGTGACAAAACCCCATGCACTGTGATAGACTGCATCCAGTCTGTTGAGTAGAGTGTTGGGGGATATTTTATAGATGACATCACCGAAGTTGAGGATCGGTAGGATGGTCAGTTTTACAAGGGTATGTTTGGCAGCATGAGTGAAGGATGCTTTGTTGCGATATAGGAAGCCGATTTTAGATTTAATTTTGGACTGCAAGCAAAACTAAATGCATGCTCTTCAACCGATCGCTGCCCACACCTACCCACCCGTCCAGCATCACTACTCTGGACGGTTCTGACTTAGAATATGTGGACAACTACAAATACTTAGGTGTCTGGTTAGACTGTAAACTCTCCTTCCAGACCCACATCAAACATCTACAATCCAAAGTTAAATCTAGAATTGTCTTCCTATTTTGCAACAAAGCATCCTTCACTCATGCTGCCAAACATACCCTTGTAAAATTTACAAAATAGCCTCCAACACTCCAACAAATCCAACAAATTGAATGCAGTCTATCACAGTGCCATCTGTTTTGTCACCAAAGCCCCATATACTACCTACCACTGTGACCTGTATGCTCTCATTGGCTGGCCCTCGCTACATATCTGTCGCCAACCCACTGGCTTCAGGTCATCTATAAGTCATTGCTAGATAAAGCCCCGCCTTATCTCAGCTCACTGGTCACCATAGCAGGACCCACCACGCACTCCAGCAGGTATATTTCACTGGTCACCCCCAAAGCCAATTTCTCCTTCGGCCGCCTTTAATTCCAGTTCTCTGATGCCAATGACTTGAACAAACTGAAAAAAATCACTGAAGCTGGAGACTCATATCTCCCTCACTAGCTTGAAGCACCAGCTGCCAGAGCAGCTCACAGATCACTTCATATGTACACAGCCAATCTGTAAATAGCCCATCCAACTGGCTAGTTATAGCCCATCCAACTGGCTGACTTCCGACGCCGACTGAGATGGCCGCCTCGCTTCGCGTTCCTAGGAAACTATCCAGTTTTTTGTTTTTTTACGTGTTATTTCTTACATTAGTACCCCAGGTCATCTTAGGTTTCATTACATACAGTCGAGAAGAACTACTGAATATAAGATCAGCGTCAACTCACCATCAGTACGACCAAGAATATGTTTTCCGCGACGCGGATCCTGTGTTCTGCCTTACAAACAGGACAACGGAATGGATCGCATGCAGCGACCCAAGGAAACGACTCAAAAAAAGAGGGAAACGAGGCGGTGTTCTGGTCAGACTCCGAAAAAGGGCACATCACGCACCACTCCCCAGCATTCTTCTTGCCAATGTCCAGTCTCTTGACAACAAGGTTGACGAAATCCGAGCAAGGGTGGCATTCCAGAGGGACATCAGAGACTGCAACGTTCTCTGCTTCACGGAAACATGGCTTACTGGGAAGACGCTATCCGATGCGGTGCAGCCAACGGGTTTCTCCACGCATCGCGCTGACAGAAACAAACATCTCTCTGGTAAGAAGAGTGGCGGGGGCGTATGCCTCATGACTAACGGGACATGGTGTGATGAAGGAAACATACAGGAACTCAAATCCTTCTGTTCACCTGATTTAGAATTCCTCACAATCAAATGTAGACCGCATTATCTTCCAAGAGAATTCTCTTCGATTATAATCACAGCCGTATATATACCCCCCCAAGCAGACACATCGATGGCTCTGAACGAACTTTATTTAACTCTTTGCAAACTGGAAACCATTTATCCGGAGGCTGCATTCATTGTAGCTGGGGATTTTAACAAAGCTAATCTGAAAACAAGACTCCCTAAATTTTATCAGCATATCGATTGCGCAACCAGGGGTGGTAAAACCTTGGATCATTGTTACTCTAACTTCCGCGACGCATATAAGGCCCTGCCCCGCCCCCCTTTCGGAAAAGCTGACCACGACTCCATTTTGCTGATCCCTGCCTACAGGCAGAAGCTAAAACAAGAGGCTCCCACGCTGAGCTCTGTCCAACGCTGGTCAGACCAAGCTGACTCTACACTCCAAGACTGCTTCCATCACGTGGACTGGGACATGTTTCGTATTGCGTCAGATGAAAATATTGACGAATACGCTGATTCGGTGTGCGAGTTCATTAGAACGTGCGTCGAAGATGTTGTTCCCATAGCAACGATAAAAACATTCCCTAACCAGAAACTGTGGATTGATGGCAGCATTCGCGTGAAACTGAAAGCGCGAACCACTGCTTTTAATCAGGGCAAGGTGTCTGGTAACATGTCTGAATATAAACAATGCAGCTATTCCCTCCGCAAGGCTATTAAACAAGCTAAGCGTCAGTACAGAGACAAAGTGGAATCTCAATTCAATGGCTCAGACACAAGAGGCATGTGGCAGGGTCTACAGTCAATCACGGACTACAAGAAGAAACCCAGCCCAGTCACAGACCAGGATGTCTTGCTCCCAGGCAGACTAAATAACTTTTTGCCCGCTTTGAGGACAATACAGTGCCACTGACACGGCCTGCAACAAAAACATGCGGTCTCTCCTTCACTGCAGCCGAGGTGAGTAAGACATTTAAACGTGTTAACCCTCGCAAGGCTGCAGGCCCAGACGGCATCCCCAGCCGCGCCCTCAGAGCATGCGCAGACCAGCTGGCCGGTGTGTTTACGGACATATTCAATCAATCCCTATACCAGTCTGCTGTTCCCACATGCTTCAAGAGGGCCACCATTGTTCCTGTTCCCAAGAAAGCTAAGGTAACTGAGCTAAACGACTACCGCCCGTAGCACTCACTTCCGTCATCATGAAGTGCTTTGAGAGACTAGTCAAGGACCATATCACCTCCACCCTACCTGACACCCTAGACCCACTCCAATTTGCTTACCGCCCAAATAGGTCCACAGACGATGCAATCTCAACCACACTGCACACTGCCCTAACCCACCTGGACAAGAGGAATACCTATGTGAGAATGCTGTTCATCGACTACAGCTCGGCATTCAACACCATAGTACCCTCCAAGCTCGTCATCAAGCTCGAGACCCTGGGTCTCGACCCCGCCCTGTGCAACTGGGTACTGGACTTCCTGACGGGCCGCCCCCAGGTGGTGAGGGTAGGCAACAACATCTCCTCCCCGCTGATCCTCAACACGGGGGCCCCACAAGGGTGCGTTCTGAGCCCTCTCCTGTACTCCCTGTTCACCCACGACTGCGTGGCCACGCACGCCTCCAACTCAATCATCAAGTTTGCGGACGACACAACAGTGTTAGGCTTGATTACCAACAACGACGAGACGGCCTACAGGGAGGAGGTGAGGGCCCTCGGAGTGTGGTGTCAGGAAAATAACCTCACACTCAACGTCAACAAAACTAAGAAGATGATTGTGGACTTCAGGAAACAGCAGAGGGAACACCCCCCTATCCACATCGATGGAACAGTAGTGGAGAGGGTAGCAAGTTTTAAGTTCCTCGGCATACACATCACAGACAAACTGAATTGGTCCACTCACACTGACAGCGTCGTGAAGAAGGCGCAGCAGCGCCTCTTCAACCTCAGGAGGCTGAAGAAATCCGGCTTGTCACCAAAAGCACTCACAAACTTCTACAGATGCACAATCGAGAGCATCCTGGCGGGCTGTATCACCGCCTGGTACGGCAACTGCTCCGCCCTCAACCGTAAGGCTCTCCAGAGGGTAGTGAGGTCTGCACAACGCATCACCAGGGGCAAACTACCTGCCCTCCAGGACACCTACACCACCCGATGTTACAGGAAGGCCATAAAGATCATCAAGGACATCAACCACCCGAACCAACCGCCTGTTCACCCCGCTATCATCCAGAAGGCGAGGTCAGTACAGGTGCATTAAAGCTGGGACCGAGAGACTGAAAAACAGCTTCTATCTCAAGGCCATCAGACTGTTAAACAGCCACCACTAACATTGAGTGGCTGCTGCCAACACACTGTCATTGACACTGACCCAACTCCAGCCACTTTAATAATGGGAATTGATGGGAAATGATGTAAATATATCACTAGCCACTTTAAACAATGCTACCTTATATAATGTTACTTACCCTACATTATTCATCTCATATGCATATGTATATACTGTACTCTACATCATCGACTGCATCCTTATGTAATACATGTATCACTAGCCACTAACTATGCCACTTTGTTTACTTTGTCTACATACTCATCTCATATGTATATACTGTACTCGATACCATCTACTGTATGCTGCTCTGTACCATCACTCATTCATATATCCTTATGTACATATTCCTTATCCCCTTACACTGTGTATAAGACAGTAGTTTTGGAATTGTTAGTTAGATTACTTGTTGGTTATCACTGCATTGTCGGAACTAGAAGCACAAGCATTTCGCTACACTCGCATTAACATCTGCTAACCATGTGTATGTGACAAATAAAATTAGATTTGATTTGATTTGAACTACCTCATCACCATATTGTTATTTATTTTACTCCTTTGCACCCCAGTATCGCTGCTTGCACACTCATCTTCTGCACATGTTTAATTTGACATACTGTAATTATTTCGCCACTATAGCCTATTTATTGCCTTACCTCCCTTATCCTACCTCATTTGCATACACTGTATACATAGACCTTCTCTATTGTATTATTGACTGTATGTTTGTTTATTCCATGTGTAACTCTGTGCTGTTGTTTGTGTTGCACTGCTTTGCTTTATCTTGGCCAGGTCGCAGTTGGAAATGATAACTTGTTCTCAACTTGCCTACCTGGTGAAATAAAGGTAAAATAAAATTAAAACATATTATGCACTGCAGTTCTATCTAGTACTGAATGCTTATAGTTCAGTACTAGATTCATTCTCACCTTTAATCGAGTGGACAACATGTCGGTTCATGCTACAAGAGCTTTGATAGGTTGGAGGATGTCCTCTGGAAGTTTTCATAATTACTGTGTAAATCTATGGGAGGGGCTGAGAACCATGAGCCACCTAGGTTTTGTATTTTAGTCAATGTAATCAGAGGGGGACGGTAGTTACAGTAGCTGTCCTCCGGTGACACAATGGTGCTACCCTAGAGAGTGCTGTTGAGGCTACTCTTACCTTCATTGCAAAAGTGTGTGTTTTAATCAATTAGTTGGTGACTTGATTATATTTAGTATAATTTTATCTAAAAAGGAAAACGTTTTATATGTTTTGCCATTTTTATTTCTACTTGACTGAGGGGGATGGTCCTCCCCTTCCTCCTCTGAGGTGCATCCACTGGTCTAAAGAAACATTATGATATGAAGAAATGTATTCCAGAAGAACAGAATATGAGTTAGCTGACTATGCTGGCTACTGTAAGTGCCGTGCCATAGGCTGTAGGCTAGTTTACTTAGCACACAAGGTATGCTTATAAGTCCCATGCCATTAATTAATATATGACTTTATAGTATGAAGAATATACTTGAACATAGCTGAATAAAATATAAATATAATTTTTCCCATTCCAGAGTGGGTGCGCATATGAAGTGACTATATGTTGAGTGTAAAAGTATATCATTTGAAACTGGTCCATTACTGTTTAGCTTAAGAAGTTATATTGTGCCTAAAAGTCATAATTTGAAGCGGGTCCTATTGTCCAGATGTAGAGTTACTTGGCAAATGTATTTGTGAATGATACAAACTCTGGAATGTCTTAGAAATCCAAACTAATATGGGCTGCATGATGCGACTATAAGCCAGTGATATAAAAACGTTTTAAAAAGGCTCTGTTCCTTGTACAACGGGTGTGAAATGGCTAGCTAGTTAGCGGGGTTCGCGCTAATAGCGTTTCAATCAGTTATGTCACTCGCTCTGAAACTTAAAGTAGTTAGTTTTGTGGAGCGATGGGTAACAATGCTTCGTGGGAGGCAGTTGTTGATGTGTATAGAGGGTCCCTGATTGGAGCCCAGTTAGGGGCGAGGAGAGGAACAGAAGCGAAACTGTTACATTGATACTGTTGACCTGGATCACTGGTTGCCACGGAAAAGGATCAGGTCAAAGGGGGTTAGTGGGGTGCACGCTAATAGCGCTTCAATTGATGACATCACTCGAACAATACTGTTACTCTTTCCTTAGGCTGCACACGTTGTTTTCTCATCAAGCAGTCATATTTTTCCCCATACAGCTATTCTCAATTTAACTATTTAATATGTACAATTAGTTTTGATTTAGAATGGCCCATTATCAAACGGGCAAGAACAGGTGTAGGGAAAAAATACACGTCATCCATATGCACTATAATAGCGAATGGAGGCTGGTAGGCTCCTCTGGTTTTATAGCGGGACAATGCTTAATATCAGAAGCTGAGAAATAAATATTGTAGCAGTAGAAGGCTGGTATCATCCTCTTTTAGTGGAAACATTCAAAACTCTGCTTTCACACAGAATTGCATATAGAAATGTCTGGGCTTATAAGAACACTTATTTCACTCCATGCATCAACCATTGTTAGAAGAGCATGCAGCCTCACTGTGCACATGTGATGCTGCTACCAGCTCTGAAAGACTCACGTCAGAGTTAGACATTCATCCATGTTTCTTGTGTCACAGGTGACCTAGCTGGATATTCCACCCAAACGTTGTATGCCATGGGCTCTCCAACCCTGTTCCTGCAGCTATCCAGTGTTTAGTTTGGGTACAAAGTTTGGGAACAAATCTGTTTCTCACGACAAAATATATTTCTTTAAACTATTTACCGCCCCTCTCTCTGCACGCTCAAATAGGAATGAAGGAGAGAGAGGAGATATAAACGTACGGTGGTGAGATATTCTGTAGCTAAAGGTTATGTCAGCCTATTCATTATGAAAATATAAAAAATGCCCCATTATTAGCCTTTTCAAAATCAAATGCAAATTCACTATAGTTGTAGCGAACTCTGTAAGCTGCCCTGCACAATCAATTAACCAACAGCTTTCTCTCACAGACTCATGGATAGAAAGTTTAGTACGTAGCATAAGGTAACCAGTCCATCCAGTATGCATAATACAGTCCACATTCAAAGGTAATTACTAGAATTGGTTTAATTTTTGAATATAGGCTGAAGCAATTATGTACCAAAGACATCTTAAATCCATGTTTTTGTCTACCATGCATCATTTTCCTTGTCTATATTAAATACATAATTTAAACATTCACAGTGTAGGTTGTAAAAAGTATGTGAACCCCAAGGCTAATGACTTCTCCAAAAGCTAATTGGAGGCAGGAGACAGCTAACCTGGAGTCCAATCTATGAGACGAGATTGGAGATGTTGGTTAGAGATGTTGGTTAGAGCTACCTTGCCCTATAAAAACACTTGCAAAAATTGAGTTTGCTATTCACAAGAAGCATTGCCTGATGTGAACCATGCCTCGAACAAAAGAGAAGATTAAGAATTGTTGACTTGCATAAAGCTGGAAAGTGTTACAAAAGTATCTCTAAAAGCCTTGCTGTTCATCAGTCCACGGTAAGACAAATAGTCTATAAAAGGATAAAGTTCAGCACTGTTGCTACTCTCCTTAGTAGTGGCCGTCCTGCAAAGATGACTGCAAGAGCACAGCGCAGAATGTTCAATGAGGTTAAGAAGAATCTTAGTGTCAGCTAAAGACTTACATACATCTCTGGAACATGCAAACATCTCTGTTGATGAGTCTACGATACGTAAAACACTCAACAAGAATGGTGTTCATGGGAGGGCACCACAGAAGAAGACACTGCTGTCCAAAAACAACATTGCTGCACGTCTGACGATTGCAAAAGTGCACCTGGATGTTCCACAGCACTTCTGGCAAAATATTCTGTGGACAGATGAAACTACAATTGAGTTGTTTGGAAGGAATACACAACGCTATGTGTGGAGAAAAAAAGGCACAGCACAACATCAAAACCTCATCCCAACTGTAAAGTATGGTGGAGGGAGCATCATGGTTTGGGGCTGTTTTGCTGCCTCAGGGCTGGACAGCTTGCTATCATCAATGGAAAAATGAATTCCCAAGTTTATCAAGACATTTAGCAGGAGAATGTTAGGCTATCTGTCCAACAATTGAAGCTCAACGAAGTTGGGTGATGCAACAGGACAATGCAGAAGTAAATCAACAGCAGAATGGCTTCAACAGAAAAAAATACGCCTTCTGGAGTGGCCCAGTCAGAGTCTTGACCTCAACCCGATTGAGATGGTATGGCATGACCTCGAGATCAGTTCACATCAGACATCCCAAGAATATTTCAGAACTGATACAGTTTTGTAAAGAGGAATGGTTCAAAATTCCTCCTGACCGTTGTACACGTCTGATCTGCAATACAGAAAATGTTTGGTTGAGGGTATTAAATCCGAGGGTTCAGATACTTTTCCCACTCTGTACTGTAAATGTTTACACGGTGTGTTCAATAAAGACATGGAAATGTATAATTGCTTGTGTGTTATTAGTTTATGCAGACTGTGTTTGTCTATTGTTGCAACCTAGATGAAGATCAGATCAGATTTATGCAGAAATCCAGGTATTTCCAAAGGGTTCACATACTTTTTCTTGCCACTGTATGTGCTAGGCATATATTGTATATTAGCACAATCAGTACTTTAATTCTGGGGGGGTTTGGGCTTGGGGTCATATATAGGCCTAAGCTCTAAGCTCTAATATGTGTATGGGTGTTTTGAATTAATCATCACCTTAGAAAGTGTTGTCCATTTCATTGTTTGGCTTTGAAACAACATCCACAACGACCATGTTTTCCATTCAGTTTCATCCTGTTTTTGAACTTCTTTCTTCAAATTGATCAATCACAGTGAGGTGAGTTTTAAAAGCTTGGTACTGTTTTGATGAATTTTTCATTGACATTAATGTCAGAGTGGTTAGAGGGACAATAGAGTGTTGAGTACCAGGCCATTAGCGACCGGACTGTCATTAGCGAGTTGGGTCCTTTCAACACATGTCCAGAGTGCATAAGAGGAGATTACTGTGACTCAACAGTCAAGTGGAATTTGACTAATACTATCACCGCAACAGCCCTAGGTAAAGTACACTTCTCAAAAGGCACCGAATTGGTGGGATGACCCGCCTACCCTTTATTGCCCCCGCATACGCATACGCACACCACACACAAACACACACAGACACGCAACTTTATGATCTGTAACTCAATATGATATCCTGCCCATGTAGATAATAGGTCATGGACAGGTGTTCCCTGAGGCCTCAGATTGTATCCACTATGGATCAGTGAGGGAGCACTGACAGACAGACTCAGGACAGGACATGGAGTACGCTCAAACACCGTTCCTCATACGCTTACGGCACTAATTCCCAAATCCTGATGTCTGCCCCTGACAAAGCCAGTTTTCCTTTCCATGTTGCAGACAGAGAGAGTTCATGGATAAGGTGGCTATTTTGTGCTGTCAAACAGTGAATGAGAAATTAACCACCTCAGGACTTAACTGTCTTGACAGTGACAGAAGAAACATAATGAGCCTTGCTCACAGCCACAGATACAATGTCACGACAGCCCAGAGGGCTCAAGGTTGTGTTACATTGCCTGGATAAACTAACTAGTCACTGGTGAGTTATGAACATCTATACAGGCATCTAAACAGAATGTTGTCTAAGTACAAACAAAGAGACCATCTCTTCTTTGAGATGTGTATCGGGACATTCCTTATTCAAACAGAAAGTTTAGCAACAGCTGACATAAACATACATAGACTATAAAAACACGGAAGGCTAATAGGATATACAGGATAAACCTACATGGCTCAGAACAGCTGGATATAATAAATAACATAAAGAAATGGATACAGCCAGCTACAGGGATGGATCATACAGCTGGCATACACCCAGCTACGGAGATGGATCATACAGCTGGCATACACCCAGCAACGGGGATGGATCATACAGCTGGGTTACAGCCAGCTACAGGGATGGATCATACAGCTGGCATACACCCAGCTACAGGGATGGATCATACAGCTGGGATACAGCCAGCTACGGGGATGGATCATACAGCTGGGATACACCCAGCTACGGGGATGGATCATACAGCTGGGATACACCCAGCTACGGGGATGGATCATACAGCTGGGATACACCCAGCTACGGGGATGGATCATACAGCTGGCATACACCCAGCAACGGGGATGGATCATACAGCTGGGATACAGCCAGCTACAGGGATGGATCATACAGCTGGCATACACCCAGCTACGGGGATGGATCATACAGCTGGGATACAGCCAGCTACAGGGATGGATCATAGAGCTGGGATACACCCAGCTACGGGGATGGATCATACAGCTGGGATACAGCCAGCTACGGGGATGGATCATACAGCTGGGATACACCCAGCTACAGGGATGGATCATACAGCTGGAATACACCCAGCTACAGGGATGGATCATACAGCTGGGATACAGCCAGCTATGGGGATGGATCATACAGCTGGGATGCACCCAGCTACGGGGATGGGTCATACAGCTGGGTTACAGCCAGCTACGGGGTTGGATCATACAGCTGGGATACACCCAGCGACGGGGATGGATCATACAGCTGGCATACACCCAGCTACAGGGATGGATCATACAGCTGGGATACAGCCAGCTACGGGGATGGATCATACAGCTGGGAAACACCCAGCTACAGGGATGGATCATACAGCTGGGATACACCCAGCTACGGGGATGGATCATACAGCTGGGATACACCCAGCGACGGGGATGGATCATACAGCTGGCATACACCCAGCTACAGGGATGGACCATACAGCTGGGATACAGCCAGCGACGGGGATGGATCATACAGCTGGGATACAGCCAGCTACGGGGATGGATCATACAGCTGGGATACACCCAGCTACGGGGATGGATCATACAGCTGGCATACATCCAGCTACGGGGATGGATCATACAGCTGGCATACACCCAGCTACAGGGATGGATCATACAGCTGGGATACAGCCAGCTACGGGGATGGATCATACAGCTGGGATACACCCAGCTACAGGGATGGATCATACAGCTGGGATACACCCAGCTATGGGGATGGATCATACAGCTGGGATACACCCAGCTACGGGGATGGATCATACAGCTGGGATACACCCAGCGACGGGGATGGATCATACAGCTGGGATACACCCAGCAACGTGGATGGATCATACTGCAGGGATACACCCAGCTACGGGGATGGATCATACAGCTGGGAGACACCCAGCTACAGGGATGGATCATACAGCTGGGATACACCCAGCTACGGGGATGGAGCATACAGCTGGGATACACCCAGCTACAGGGATGGATCATACAGCTGGGATACACCCAGCTACGGGGATGGATCATACAGCTGGCATACTAACCAGCTACGGGGATGGATCATACAGCTGGGATACACCCAGCGACGTGGATGGATCATACTGCAGGGATACACCCAGCTACGGGGATGGATCATACAGCTGGGATACACCCAGCGATGGGGATGGATCATACTGCTGGGATACACCCAGCTACGGGGATGGATCATACAGCTGGGATACACCCAGCTACAGGGATGGATCATACAGCTGGGATACACCCAGCTACGGGAATGGATCATACAGCTGGGATACACCCAGCTACGGGGATGGAGCATACAGCTGGGATACACCCAGCGACGGGGATGGATCATACAGCTGGGATACACCCAGCGACGGGGATGGAGCATACAGCTGGGATACACCCAGCTATGGGGATGAATCATACAGCTGTTATACACCCAGCTATGGGGACGGATCATACAACTGGTATACACCCAGCTATGGGGATGAATCATACAGCTGGTATATACCCAGCTATGGGGATGAATCATACGTCTGGTATACACCCAGCTATGGGGATGAATCATACAGCTGGTATACACCCAGCTATGGGGATGAATCATACATCTGGTATACACCCAGCTATGGGGACGGATCATACATCTGGTATACACCCAGCTACGGGGATGGATCATACAGCTGGCATACACCCATCTACAGGAATGGATCATACAGCTGGGATACACCCAGCGACGGGGATGGAGCATACAGCTGGGATACACCCAGCTATGGGGATGAATCATACATCTGTTATACACCCAGCTATGGGGACGGATCATACAACTGGTATACACCCAGCTATGGGGATGAATCATACAGCTGGTATATACCCAGCTATGGGGATGAATCATACGTCTGGTATACACCCAGCTATGGGGATGAATCATACAGCTGGTATACACCCAGCTATGGGGATGAATCATACATCTGGAATACACCCAGCTATGGGGACGGATCATACATCTGGTATACACCCAGCTACGGGGATGGATCATACAGCTGGCATACACCCATCTACAGGAATGGATCATACAGCTGGGATACAGCCAGCTACAGGGATGGATCATACAGCTGGGATACAGCCAGCTACGGGGATGGATCATACAGCTGGGATACAGCCAGCTACGGGGATGGATCATACAGCTGGGATACACCCAGCTACGGGGATGGATCATACAGCTGGGATACACCCAGCGACGGGGATGGATCATACAGATGGGATACACCCAGCGACGTGGATGGATCATACTGCAGGGATACACCCAGCTACGGGGATGGATCATACAGCTGGGAGACACCCAGCTACAGGGATGGATCATACAGCTGGGATACACCCAGCTACGGGGATGGAGCATACAGCTGGGATACACCCAGCTACAGGGATGGATCATACAGCTGGGATACACCCAGCTACGGGGATGGATCATACAGCTGGGATACAGCCAGCTACGGGGATGGATCATACAGCTGGCATACACCCAGCTACGGGGATGGATCATACAGCTGGGATACACCCAGCGAAGTGGATGGATCATACAGCTGGGATACACCCAGCTACGGGGATGGATCATACAGCTGGGATACACCCAGCGATGGGGATGGATCATACTGCTGGGATACACCCAGCTACGGGGATGGATCATACAGCTGGGATACACCCAGCTACAGGGATGGATCATACAGCTGGGATACACCCAGCTACGGGGATGGATCATACAGCTGGGATACACCCAGCTACGGGGATGGATCATTCAGCTGGGATACACCCAGCGACGGGGATGGATCATACAGCTGGGATACACCCAGCTACAGGGATGGATCATACAGCTGGCATACACCCAGCTACAGGGATGGATCATACAGCTGGGATACACCCAGCTACAGGGATGGATCATACAGCTGGGATACACCCAGCTACGGGGATGGATCATACAGCTGGGATACACCCAGCTACAGGGATGGATCATACAGCTGGGATACACCCAGCTACGGGGATGGATCATACAGCTGGGATACACCCAGCTACGGGGATGGATCATTCAGCTGGGATACACCCAGCGACGGGGATGGATCATACAGCTGGGATACACCCAGCTACAGGGATGGATCATACAGCTGGCATACACCCAGCTACAGGGATGGATCATACAGCTGGGATACACCCAGCGACGGGGATGGATCATTCAGCTGGGATACACCCAGCTACAGGGATGGATCATACAGCTGGGATACACCCAGCTACGGGGATGGATCATACAGCTGGCATACACCCAGCTACGGGGATGGATCATACAGCTGGGATACACCCAGCAACAGGGATGGATCATTCAGCTGGGATACACCCAGCTACAGGGATGGATCATACAGCTGGGATACACCCAGCTACGGGGATGAATCATACGTCTGGTATACACCCAGCTATGGGGATGAATCATACAGCTGGTATACACCCAGCTATGGGGATGAATCATACATCTGGTATACACCCAGCTATGGGGATGAATCATACATCTGGTATATACCCAGCTATGGGGACGGATCATACATCTGGTATACACCCAGCTATGGGGATGAATCATACAGCTGGTATATACCCAGCTATGGGGATGAATCATACATCTGGTATATACCCAGCTATGGGGACGGATCATACATCTGGTATACACCCAGCTATGGGGATGAATCATACAGCTGGTATATACCCAGCTATGGGGACGGATCTTACAGCTGGACCCAAACCTGTACTAATAACACTGTTTTCAGAACAATCTAGTCCAGGGTAACATCATGCGATGGGAAGTTACCTCTGGCTATTTCTCCATCCCATTTAGTTCCCAGTCACGGTTTTACCTCTGATGGTCCACACTGTGCAAACGCAGTGCTATGGGAGCATTACTTCCAGGATGTGGCAACCCAACCCCCATCTGGAGTCGATCCCTGTGTGCATGGAGCTCCTAGTGAGGGTTAGGAAAGCTAACACTCCCATTCATCCAGCCATCCTCCCTCTTCTCTGTTCTCTGTTCCTCCCTCTGGGCTTGTATATAAAAAAGTGATTAACTTATGTTGAATTGTAAATACAGTAATACCACCGTGCACCCATTACTCACAGAAAGAAGATATGAAGGACAACGTAGTGTTTTGTGGTATTATACTATGTTGTGATATGCATCGAGAGAGAGAGAGAGAGAGAGAGAGAGAGAGAGAGAGAGAGAGAGAGAGAGAGAGAGACAGAAAAACAGACAGAGAGAAACAGGGATAGAGAGAGACAGACATACATGTAGAGAGAAACAGGGAGAGAGAGATACTGGCACACAGACAGAGCTAAACATGGAGAGAGAGCGAGACAGAGCGGGCCGGGCATGAACCACACAAAAACAACACTAGACACTATGGAACACAAAGCTTTTAATATCTCATCCTAGTATATACAAGGTCTGAGGTCATCTGCCTTTGGCCTAAAGACCAGGAACCCAGAGGTGACAGCATTCCCTCCCCCATATGCCCCCTGTCACGGCTGTTTGAAGGAGAGGACCATGGTGTAGGGTGGTGAGAGTACATGATCTTTTAATGATGCCGACAAAACAATAAAATTTAAAAAAACGTGATGCTCAAAGGCAAAGTGCCATAAAGAAAGTCAACTTCCCACCAAGACAGGTGGGGAAAAAAGGCACTTAAGTATGGTTCCCAATCAGAGACAACGATAGACAGCTGTCCCTGATTGAGAACCATACCCGGTCAAAACATAGAGAGAAAATCATAGAAACACAACACATAGAAATGCCCACCCCAACTCACTCCCTGACCAAACCAAAATAGAGACGTAAAAAGGATCTCCAATGTCAGGACGTGACACCCCCCTAGACACATCTACGACAACATAACCAACATAACCAGCATTTTGCTGCAAACCTTACTTTGCTACCTGACAACTTTACGGTTTATATTTTTTCTTTTTCTCTCTTTTTTTCATTAAACTTTTTCACTCCAGACGCTTTATCTGGACGTGATTCGTCAGGACCTCCACCAGCCGAAGCTAAGTAGAAACATTAACATGATGCCTTCTAATTGCAGCCCAGCTTCAGACGCAATTGTTAGGCAAGGGTAATTTCAGTGTAGGAAAGGATGAAACAGCGTCTGTGCCACCAGTAAGTACAGATAGTAGTATAAATCCCCTCGCACGGTCCCCACAACCGGACAACTTTCATGTCTTCTGGAGGGAAATGCTGTAGGAACGCTCAACAGGTGTCGCTCATTCAGCTGACAGAAACTTTCAACCGGTTTTCCCCATTAAGCAGTGAGTCGGAGTCAGAGGCCAAGCCTTCTCTGGTCTCTACTCCTCCCGTTACGGGGTCTGAGACACCGAAGCCTCCCACCATTAGCTTTGACAAATTGAAAACCCTAGTCATTGGCGACTCCATTACCCGCAGTATTAGACTTAATAATGAATCATCCAGCGATCAGACACTGTTAACCAGAGGGCAGGGCTACCGATGTTAAGACTAATCTGAAGATGGTGCTGGCTAAAGCTAAAACTGGCGAGTGTAGAGAGTATAGGGATATTGTTATCCACATCGGCACCAACGATGTTAGGATGAAACAGTCAGAGATCACCAAGCGCAACATAGCTGCAGCGAGTAAATCAGCTATTCTGCATCAAGTAATTGTCTCTGGCCCCCTCCCAGTTATGGGGAGTGATGAGCTCTACAGCAGAGTCTCTCTCGCTGGTTGAAAACTGTTTTCTGCCCCTCCAAAAATATAGATTTTGTAGATAATTGGCCCTCTTTCTGGGACTCACCCACGAACAGGACCAAGCATGGCCTGTTGAGGAGTGACGGACTCCATCCTAGCTGGAGGGGTGCTCTCATCTTATCTACGAACATAGACAGGGCTCTAACTCCCCTAGCTCCACAATTAGATAGCCTGGCTGCTGCCTGGCCTGCACCCTAACAGCTTGCCAGCTTAGTGGAGTCTGCCACTAGCACAGTCAGTGTAGTCAGCTCAGCTATCCCCATTGAGACCGTGTCTGTGCCTCGACCTAGGATGGGCAAAACTAAACATGGCGGTGTTCGCCTTCGTAATCTCACTGGAATAAAGACCTCCTCCATTCCTGCCATTATTGAAATAGATCTTGATACCTCACATCTCAAAATAGGGCTACTTAATTTAAGATCCCTCACTTCCATGGCAGTTATAGTCAATGAACTAATCACTGATCATAATGTTGATGTGATTGGCCTGACTGAAACAGCCTGGTGAATTTACTGTGTTAAATGAGGCCTCACCTCCTGGTTACACTAGTGACCATATTCCCTGCGCATCCCACAAAGGCGGAGGTGTTACTAACATTTATGAAAGCAAATGTCAATTTACAAAATAAAAGACGTTTTCGTCTTCTGAACTTCTAGTCATGAAATCTATGCAGACTACTCAATCACTTTTTATAGCTACTGTTTACAGGCCTCCTGACTGTTTCAAGACTGTTTCAAGGACAGCTTTTTTCATCTACGTAACATTGTAAATATCAGAAACTTTCTGTCCAAAAATGATGCAGAAAAATTAATCGATGCTTTTGTCACTTCTAGGTTAGACTACTGCAAGGCTCTACTTTCCGCCTACCCGGACAAAGCACTAAATAAACTTCAGTTAGTGCTAAACCCGGCTGCTAGAATCTTGACTAGAACCAAAATAATTGATCATATTACTCCAGTGCTAGCCTCTCTACACTGGCTTCCTGTTAAGGCAACGGCTGATTTCAAGGTTTTACTGCTAACTTACAAAGCATTACATGGACTTGCTCCTACCTATCTTTCTGATTTGGTCCTGCCGTACATACCTACACGTACGCTATGGTCACAAGACGCAGGCCTCCAAACTGTCCCTAGAATTTCTAAGCAAACAGCTGGAGGCAGGGCTTTCTCCCATAAAGCAACATTTTTATGGAATGGTCTGTCTACCCATGTGAGTGATGCAGACTCTGTCTCAACCTTTAAATCTTTATTGAAGACTCATCTCTTCAGTAGGTCCTATGATTGAGTGTAGTCTGGCTCAGGAGTGTGAAGGTGAACAGAAAGGCACTGGAGAAACGAACAGCCCTTGCTGTCTCTGCCTGGCCGGTTCCCCTCGCTCCACTGGGATTCTCTGCCTCTAACCCTATTACAGGGGCTGAGTCACTGGCTTACTAGGGCTCTTCCATGCCGTCAATAGGAGGGGTGCATCACTTGAGTGGGTTGAGTCACTGACGTGATCTCCCTGTCTGGGATGGCACCCCCAATTGGGTTGTGCCATGGAGAAGATCTTTGTGGGTTATACTCGGCCTTGTCTCAGGATGGTAAGTTGGTTGTTGAATGTATCCATCTAGTGGTGTTGGGGCTGTGCTTTGGCAAAGTGGGTGGGGTTATATCCTGCCTTTTTGGTCATTCTCTCTCTCTCTCTCTCTCTCTCTCTCTCTCTCTCTCTCTCTCTCTCTCTCTCTCTCTCTCTCTCTCTCTCTCTCTCTCTACCTCTCTCTCTATATCTCTCTCTCTACCTCTCTCTCTCTACCTCTCTCTCTCTACCCCTCTCTCTCTCTCTCTCTCTCTACTCTCTCTCTCTCTACCTCTCTACCTCTACCTCTCTACCTCTACCTCTCAACCTCTACCTCTACCTCTCAACCTCTAACCCTCTCTCTCTCTCTCTCTCTCTCTCTCTCTCTCTCTCTACCTCTCTCTCTCTACCTCTCTCTCTCTCTCTCTCTCTCTCTCTCTCTCTCTCTCTCTCTCTCTCTCTCTCTCTCTCTCTCTCTCTCTCTCTCTCTCTCTCTCTCTCTCTCTCTCTCTCTCTCTACCTCTCTCTCTCCACCTCTAACTCTCTACCTCTACCTCTCTACCTACATTTACATTTAAGTCATTTAGCAGACGCTCTTATCCAGAGCGACTTACAAATTGGTGCATTCACCTTATGACATCCAGTGGAACAGCCACTTTACAATAGTGCATCTAAATCTTTTAATGGGGGGTGAGAAGGATTACTTTATCCTATCCTAGGTATTCCTTAAAGAGGTGGGGTTTCAGGTGTCTCCGGAAGGTGGTGATTGACTCCGCTGTCCTGGCGTCGTGAGGGAGTTTGTTCCACCATTGGGGGGCCAGAGCAGCGAACAGTTTTGACTGGGCTGAGCGGGAACTGTACTTCCTCAGTGGTAGGGAGGCGAGCAGGCCAGAGGTGGATGAACGCAGTGCCCTTGTTTGGGTGTAGGGCCTGATCAGAGCCTGGAGGTACTGAGGTGCCGTTCCCCTCACAGCTCCGTAGGTAAGCACCATGGTCTTGTAGCGGATGCGAGCTTCAACTGGAAGCCAGTGGAGAGAGCGGAGGAGCGGGGTGACGTGAGAGAACTTGGGAAGGTTGAACACCAGACGGGCTGCGGCGTTCTGGATGAGTTGTAGGGGTTTAATGGCACAGGCAGGGAGCCCAGCCAACAGCGAGTTGCAGTAATCCAGACGGGAGATGACAAGTGCCTGGATTAGGACCTGCGCCGCTTCCTGTGTGAGGCAGGGTCGTACTCTGCGGATGTTGTAGAGCACGAACCTACAGGAACGGGCCACCGCCTTGATGTTAGTTGAGAACGACAGGGTGTTGTCCAGGATCACGCCACGGTTCTTAGCGCTCTGGGAGGAGGACACAATGGAGTTGTCAACCGTGATGGCGAGATCATGGAACGGGCAGTCCTTCCCCGGGAGGAAGAGCAGCTCCGTCTTGCCGAGGTTCAGCTTGAGGTGGTGATCCGTCATCCACACTGATATGTCTGCCAGACATGCAGAGATGCGATTCGCCACCTGGTCATCAGAAGGGGGAAAGGAGAAGATTAATTGTGTGTCGTCTGCATAGCAATGATAGGAGAGACCATGTGAGGTTATGACAGAGCCAAGTGACTTGGTGTATAGCGAGAATAGGAGAGGGCCTAGAACAGAGCCCTGGGGACACCAGTGGTGAGAGCGCGTGGTGAGGAGACAGATTCTCGCCACGCCACCTGGTAGGAGCGACCTGTCAGGTAGGACGCAATCCAAGCGTGGGCCGCGCCGGAGATGCCCAACTCGGAGAGGGTGGAGAGGAGGATCTGATGGTTCACAGTATCGAAGGCAGCCAATAGGTCTAGAAGGATGAGAGCAGAGGAGAGAGAGTTAGCTTTAGCAGTGCGGAGCGCCTCTGTGATACAGAGAAGAGCAGTCTCAGTTGAATGACTAGTCTTGAAACCTGACTGATTTGGATCAAGAAGGTCATTCTGAGAGAGATAGCGGGAGAGCTGGCCAAGGACGGCATGTTCAAGAGTTTTGGAGAGAAAAGAAAGAAGGGATACTGGTCTGTAGTTGTTGACATCGGAGGGATCGAGTGTAGGTTTTTTCAGAAGGGGTGCAACTCTCGCTCTCTTGAAGACGGAAGGGACGTAGCCAGCGGTCAGGGATGAGTTGATGAGCGAGGTGAGGTAAGGGAGAAGGTCTCCGGAAATGGTCTGGAGAAGAGAGGAGGGGATAGGGTCAAGCGGGCAGGTTGTTGGGCGGCCGGCCGTCACAAGACGCGAGATTTCATCTGGAGAGAGAGGGGAGAAAGAGGTCAGAGCACAGGGTAGGGCAGTGTGAGCAGAACCAGCGGTGTCGTTTGACTTAGCAAACGAGGATCGGATGTCGTCATCCTTCTTTTCAAAATGGTTGACGAAGTCATCTGCAGAGAGGGAGGAGGGGGGGGGAGGGGGAGGAGGATTCAGGAGGGAGAAGGATTCAGGAGGGAGGAGAAGGTGGCAAAGAGCTTTCTAGGGTTAGAGGCAGATGCTTGGAATTTAGAGTGGTAGAAAGTGGCTTTAGCAGCAGAGACAGAGGAGGAAATGTAGAGAGGAGGGAGTGAAAGGATGCCAGGTCCGCAGGGAGGCGAGTTTTCCTCCATTTCCGCTCAGCTGCCCGGAGCCCTGTTCTGTGAGCTCGCAATGAGTCGTCGAGCCACGGAGCGGGAGGGGAGGACCGAGCCGGCCTGGAGGATAGGGGACATAGAGAGTCAAAGGATGCAGAAAGGGAGGAGAGGAGGGTTGAGGAGGCAGAATCAGGAGATAGGTTGGAGAAGGTTTGAGCAGAGGGAAGAGATGATAGGATGGAAGAGGAGAGAGTAGCGGGGAGAGAGAGCGAAGGTTGGGACGGCGCGATACCATCCGAGTAGGGGTAGTGTGGGAAGTGTTGGATGAGAGCGAGAGGGAAAAGGATACAAGGTAGTGGTCGGAGACTTGGAGGGGAGTTGCAATGAGGTTAGTGGAAGAACAGCATCTAGTAAAGATGAGGTCGAGCGTATTGCCTGCCTTGTGAGTAGGGGGGGAAGGTGAGAGGGTGAGGTCAAAAGAGGAGAGGAGTGGAAAGAAGGAGGCAGAGAGGAATGAGTCAAAGGTAGACGTGGGGAGGTTAAAGTCGCCCAGAACTGTGAGAGGTGAGCCGTCCTCAGGAAAGAAGCTTATCAAGGCATCAAGCTCATTGATGAACTCTCCGAGGGGACATGGAGGGTGATAAATGATAAGGATGTTAAGCTTGAAAGGGCTGGTAACTGTGACAGCATGGAATTCAAAGGAGGCGATAGACAGATGGGTAAGAGGAGAAAGAGAGAATGACCACTTGGGAGAGATGAGGATCCCGGTGCCACCACCCCGCTGACCAGAAGCTCTCGGGGTGTGCGAGAACACGTGGGCGGACGAAGAGAGAGCAGTAAGAGTAGCAGTGTTATCTGTGGTGATCCATGTTTCCGTCAGTGCCAAGAAGTCGAGGGACTGGAGGGAGGCATAGGCTGAGATTAACTCTGCCTTGTTGGCCGCAGATCGGCAGTTCCAGAGGCTACCGGAGACCTGGAACTCCACGTGGGTCGTGCGCGCTGGGACCACCAGATTAGGGGGGCCGCGGCCACGCGGTGTGGAGCGTTTGTATGGTCTGTGCAGAGAGGAGAGAACAGGGATAGACAGACACATAGTTGACAGGCTACAGAAGAGGCTACGCTAATTCAAGGAGATTGGAATGACAAGTGGACTACACGTCTCGAATGTTCAGAAAGTTAAGCTTACGTAGCAAGAATCTTATTGACTAAAATGATTAAAATGATACAGTACTGCTGAAGTAGGCTAGCTGGCAGTGGCTGCGTTGTTGACCTAGTAGGCTAGCTGGCAGTGGCTGCGTTGTTGACACTACACTAATCAAGTCGTTCGTTCGTCTCCTACGTTAAGGACGACAAATAGCTGGCTAGCTAACCTCGGTAAATTAAGATAATCACTCTGAAACTACACACTCTAAACTACACAATTATCTTGGATACGAAGACAGCAAAGACAACTATGTAGCTAGCTAACACTACACTAATCAAGTCGTTCAGTTGAGTGTAATAGTTTCTACAGTGCTGCTATTCGGTAGACGGTGGACGTTTGCTAGCTGGCTAGCTGCTGGGCAGATAGCAGTGTAGACTACGTTAGGACGACGAAATATGATAATTACGCAATTATCTTTGATACAAAGACGGCTATGTAGCTAGCTAAGAAGAAATTGCTAAGATTAGACAAATCAAACCGTTGTACTATAATGAAATGTAATGAAATGTAATGAAAAGTTATACTACCTGCGGACCGAAGTGCGGATGCAACCGCTCGCTCCAACCCGGAAGTACCTCTACCTCTATCTCTCTCTCTCTCTCTCTCTACCTCTCTCTCTCTCTCTCTCTCTACCTCTCTACCTCTACCTCTACCGCTCTACCTCTACCTCTACCTCTATCTCTACCTCTACCTCTCTCTCTCTCTCTCTCTCTCTCGACCTGAGCCCTAGAACCATGCCTCAGGACTACCTTGCCCGATGACTCCTTGCTGTCCCCAGTCCACCGGAACATGCTGCTGCTCCAGTTACAACTGTTCTGCCTGCGGCTATGGAACCCTGACCTGTTCACCGAACGTGCTACCTCTCCCAGACCTGCTGTTTTCAACTCTCTAGAGACAGCAGGAGTGGTAGAGATACTCTGAATGATCGGCTATGAAAAGCCAACTGACATTTACTCCTGAGGTGCTGACCTGTTTCACCCTCGACAACCTATTATTATTACATAGTCAAATCAAAGTTTATTTGTCACGTGCGCCTGAACAACAGACTGCAAACTTAATGATGATGTTGGAGTCATACCTGGCCACACAGTCGTGGGTGAACAGGGAGTACAGTAGAGGACTGAGCAGACACCCCTGAGGGGCTTCAGTGTTGAGGATCAGCGTGGCAGATGTGTTGCTACCTACCCTCACCACCTGGGGCGGCCCATCAGGAAGTCCAGGATCCAGTTGCAGAGGGAGGTGTTTAGTCCCAGGATCCTTAGCTTAGTGATGAGCTTAGAGGGTACTATGGTGTTGAATGCTGCGCTGTATTCAATGAATAGCATTCTCACGTAGGTGTTCCTTTTGTCCAGGTGGGAAAGGGCAGTGTAGAGTGCAATAGAGATTGCATCATCTGTGGATCTGTTTAGGCGGTATGCAAATTGGAGTGGGTCTAGGGTTTCTGGGATAATGGTGTTGATGTGAGCCATTGCCAGTCTTTCAAATCACTTCATGGCCACGACGTGAGTGCTACTGGTCTGCAGTCATTAGGCAGGCTGCCTTAGTGTTCTTAGGCACAGGGACTATGGTGGTCTTCTTGAAACACCTGCCAGTTGGTCAGCACATGCCCGGAGCACACGTCCTGGTAATCCGCCTGGCCCTGTGGCCTTGTGAATGTTGACCTGTTTTAAGGTATTACTCACGTCGGCAACAGAGAGCGGGATCACACAGTCGTCTGGAACAGCTGATGCTCTCATACATGCCTCAGTGTTGCTTGCCTCGAAGCGAGCATAGAAGTAATTTAGCTCGTCTGGTAGGCTCGTGTCACTGGGCAGCTCGTGGCTGTGCTTCCCTTTGTAGTCTGCAATAGTTTGCAAGCCCTGCCACATAATACGAGCATTGGTCCCGGTGTAGTGCTATTCAATCTTAGCCCTGTATTGGCGCTTTGCCTGTTTGATAGTTTGTCGGAGGGCATAGCAGGATTTATTATATGCTTCCGGGTTAGAGTCACACACCTTGAAAGCAGCAGCTCTACCCTTTAGCTCAGTGCAAATATTGCCTGCAATCCATGGCTTCTGGTTGGAGTATGTACATACAGTCACTGTGGGGACGTTGCCCTCGATGCACTTATTGATAAAGCCAGTGACTGATGGGGTGTACTCCTCAATGCAATCGGAAAGAATTCTGGAACATTTTACAGTCTGTGATAGCAAAACAGTCCTCTAGTTTAATATCTTCTTCTAGTTTAGCATCTGCTTCATCTGACCTTTTAAAGACAGAGTCACTGGTGCTTCCTGCTTAAAATCTTGCTTGTAAGCGGGAATTAGGAGGATAGAATTGTGGTCAGATTTACCAAATGGAGAGCGAGGGAGAGCTTTGTATGCTTCTCTGTGTGTGGAGTACAGGTGATCTAGAATTTTTTTCCCTCTGGTTGTGCATTTAACATGTTGATAGAAATGAGGTAAAACTGATTTAAGTTTCCCTGCATTAAAGTCAACCGGCCACTAGGAGCGCCGCCTCTGGGTGAGCGGTTTCCTGTTTGCTTATTTCCTTATACAGCTGACTGAGTGCGGTCTTAGTGCCAGCGTCTGTCTGTGGTGGTAAATAAACAGCCACGAACAGTATAGATGAAAACTCTCTTGGCAAATAGTGTGGTCTACAGTTTATCATAAGATACTCTACTTCAAGTGAGCAAAATCTAGAGACTTCCTTAGGTTTCGTGCACCAGCTGTTGTTTACAAATATGCACAGACCGCTCTCCCTGTTCTTACCAGTGCAGCGTATATCCTGCTAGCTGAATATCCAAGTCATCATTCAGCCACAATTCCGTGAAACATAAGATGTTACAGTTTTTGATGTCCTGTTGGTAGGATATTCGTGAGCCTACCTCGTCTAATTTATTGTCCAATGATTGTACGTTGGCGAGTAATATTGATGGTAACGGCTGCTTTCCCACTCGCCTTCTCCGGATCCTTACGAGGCACCCCACTCTGTCTTCATGACCTGAGTCTCTTTCTCTTGCCAATAACGGGGATGTCGGCCTTGTTGGGTGTTCACAGTTGAAAAAAAAATATTTGTCTAATCAGAGGTGAGTGATCGCTGTCCTGATATCCAGAAGCTCTTTTTTTCAAAATAAGTTACAAATAATTTGGGGAAAAAAACACATAATAGCACAATTGGTTAGGTGCCCGTAAAACTGCTGTCATTTCTTTCCGGCGCCAGTTTAACAATGGTAGGCTTCGAGGGGACTCCTATGGTAGGTACACCTATAGCTCATCTCTTGGCAGTAGTACTGTAGACTACTTTATCACTGACTTCAACCCAGAGTCTCTTAGAGCGTTAACAGTCAGTCCACTGACACCCCTATCAGATCACAGCAAAATCACACTCTACTTGAACAGAGCTATGCTCAATCATGAGGCATCAAAGCCAAAGGAACTAATTAATATTAAGAAATGCTATAGATGGAGGGAAAATAGTGCAGAACTCTACCCCCAAAAAAAAAAAATGAATACAAATAGGCAACAACAAATTCAATTCCTTCTAGATCATTTCCTGGACAAAAGGTAATGACGAAGGTGTACACTTGGCAGTAGAAAACCTAAACAGTATGTTTGACCTCTCAGATTCCCTCAGCTAATACCTAAGATATCTATCAAATCTAAAAAACAAATCAAGCAGACATCATAAGAAAAGTAACAACAATGACAGATGGTTTGATGAAGAATGCAAAAACCTAAGAAATAAATTGAGAAACGTATCCAACCAAAAACACAGAGACCCAGAAAACCTGAGCCTACGCCTTCACTATGGTGAATCACTAAAACAATACACAAATATGCTATGGAAAAAGAAGGAACAGTACGTCAGAAATCAGTTCAATGTAAATTAAGAATCCATTGCATTTAACCACTTCTGGGGAAATTGGAAAACTAAACAAACAACAACACGAACAGTTATCTTTCCAAAAAGATGAAGTATGGATAAGCCTGGGCCCTGACAGTAAAACCTCAGTGAGACAAAAATAATGGTGTTCCAAAAAAGGTCCAGTCGCCAGGACCACAAATACAAATTCTATCTAGACACCGTTGCCATAGAGCACACAAAAAACGGTACATACCTTGGCCAAAACATCAGCGCCACAGGTAACTTACACAAAGCTTTGAACGAGCTGAGAGATGCCATCAAAAGGAATATAAATTTGACATACCAATTAGGATATGGCTAACAATAATTTAATCAGTTATAGAACCCATTGCCCTTAATGTTATAGAACCCATTGCCCTTAATGGTTGTGAGGTCTGGGGTCTGCTCACCAACCAAAAATTCACAAAATTGGCCAAACAACAAAATGAGAAGCTGCATGCAGAATTCTGCAAATCATGAGAAAACAGAAAGATAATTACAAGACACACTGGAAAGAATTTTTTAAAAACTGCTATGAAAAAAAAATGAGAAAGGCCGCCGAAGGCAGACCTGGCTCTCAAGAGAAGATAGGCTATGTGCACGCTGTCCACAAAATGAGGTGGAAACTGAGCTGCTCTTCCTAACTTCCTGCCAAATATATGACCATATTAGAGACACATATTTCGCTCAGATTACACAGACCCGCAAGATGTGTGACCTGTTGCCACGAGAAAAGGGCAATCAGTGAAGAACAAATACCAAATACCAAATACCAATACTATAACAAATGCCAATACTATTTGCATGTCATTACAATACTGTGTATAGAAATAATGACATTTGAAATGTCTTTATTCTTTTGGAACTTTTGTGAGTGTAATGTTTGCCTTTAATTTTTTTTGTTTATTTAACTTTTGTTTATTATCAATTTCACTTGCTTTGGCAATGTAAACATATGTTTCCCATACCAATCAAGCCCCTTAAACAGACATAGAGAGGGAGAGAGAGGAGAGACAGACATAGAGAGGGAGAGAGAGGAGAGAGAGAGACAGAGACAGACATAGAGACAGAGAGAGAGATAGACAGAGAGAGAGCGAGACAGACAGAGAGAGAGAGAGACGGACAGAGACAGACTCTGTTTAATGTTTAATGTTAGTTTTTTATTGTTTATTTCACTTTTGTTTATTATCAATTTCACTTGCCTTGGCAATATAAACATATGTTTCCCATGCCAATCAAGCCCCTTAAACAGACATAGAGAGGGAGAGAGAGGACAGACAGACAGACAGACAGACAGACAGACAGACAGACAGACAGGCAGGCAGGCAGGCAGGCAGGCAGGCAGGCAGGCAGGCAGGCAGGCACTCACCACCCAAGATTTCACAAAATGGGACAAACACCAAATTGAGACTGCATGCAGAATTCTGCAAAAATATCCTCCGTGTACAACGTAGAACACCAAATAATGCATGCAGAGCAGAATTAGGCCGATACCCACTAATTATCAAAATACAGAAAAGAGCTGTTAAATTCTACAATCACCTAAAAGGAAGCGATTCCCAAACCTTCCATAACAAAGCCATCACCTACAGAGAGATGAACCTGGAGAAGAGTCCCCTAAGCAAGCTGGTCCTGGGGCTATGTTCACAAACACACCACACAGAGCCCCAAGACAGCAGCACAATTAGACCCAACCAAATCATGAGAAAACAAAAAGATAATTACTTGACACATTGGAAAGAATTAACAAAAAAACAGAGCAAACTAGAATGCTATTTGGCCCTAAACAGAGAGTACACAGTGGCAGAATACCGTCTGTCTCTCTGAGAGAGACAGAAAGAGAGAAGGACAGACAGAGAGATAGACAGAGAGTGAGAGACGGACAGACAGAGACAGACATGTTTACTGTTCATTTTTTTACTGTTTATTTCACTTTTGTTTATTATCAATTTCACTTGCTTTGGCAATATAAACATATGTTTCCCATTGCCAAACAAGCTCCTTAGATTGAATGTGAGAGAGAGAGACAGACAAAGAGAGAGAGAGAGAGACAAGAGGAGAGAGAGAGACAGACAAAGAGAGAGAGAGAGAGAGAGAGAGAGAGAGAGAGAGAGAGAGAGAGAGAGAGAGAGAGAGAGAGAGAGAGAGAGAGAGGAGACAGACAGACAGACAGACAGACAGACAGACAGACAGACAGACAGACAGACAGACAGACAGACAGACAGACAGACAGACAGACAGACAGACAGACAGACAGGCAGGCAGGCAGGCAGGCAGGCAGGCAGACCCTTGAATTTAATTGAGAGAGAGGGGGACAGAGACAGACAGACAGAGAGAGCAGTGCTCCCCATGTGGCTGCCTGTTTCTCCCATTACTACCCAGACTCTGCTGTAGATAGTGCAGTAGGGCTCTGTCTGAGGAGGTCTGCTTCTCATTTCAGCATAGTGGGGCTTTAGAGAGGAGTCTAATGGCTGACTCGAGTCTTAACCCTGTCACTCCAAACCTGCCCTGCCACCCCCAACCACCAAGCCCCACACTGAGCCTCTCAGTCACACTCACACCATACCATTAAATATGAAACAGCCCGTCGCTGTCTCATGTCAGCCCCTTATGGCTTGGCACTCTATTCATCAGAGCCGGAATGGAGGCCAATGCAGGCTGATGTCGAGACATTCATTAGAGGCGGAATTACCGTGTGAGTGTGCTTTGGGCTGTATCAATCTTAATCCATGGTATAAAGGATCTGTCAGGGGTCTGGGCTGAGAATGTGTGACTCCTCAGAGGATAAAATACAGTTGATACCCTGAACTTGGAAGAAGATGGCGCCAACAGGGATGGTCGCCTCGCTTTGCATTCTTAGGAAACTATGCAGTATTTAGTTTTTTATGTATTATTTCTTACACTGTTACCACAGGAAATCTTAAGTCTTAATACATACAGCCGGGTAGAACTATTGGATATAAGAGCAAACCTAAACTTATCAACATTATGACCAGGAATACGACTTTCCCGAAGCGGATCCTCTGTTTGGACCACCACCCAGGACAATGGATCGGAATCCAGTAGGTGACCCAAAACAACGGCGCCGCAGAAGGGACAGACAGAGTGGTCTTCTGGTCAGGCTCCATAGATGGGCACATCGCTCACCGCTCCCAAGCATACTACTCACCAATGTTCAGTCTCTTGACAACAAGATAGACAACATTTGAGCAAGGGTTGCCTTCCAGAGAAACATCAGAGATTGTAACATTCTCTGTTTCACGGAAGCATGGCTCACTTAGGATACGTTATCAGAGTCGGTACAGCCACCCAGTTTCTTCACGCATCTTGCCGACAGAAACAAACATCTCTCTGGTAAGAAGAAGGGCGGGGGTGTATGATTAACGAGTTGTGGTGTGATCATAACAACATACAGGAACTCAAGTACTTTTGTTCACCTGACCTAGAATTCCTGACAATCAAATGCCGACCACATTATCTACCAAGAGAATTCTCTTTGATTATAATCACAGCCGTGTATATCCCCCCCAAGCAGACACCTCGACGGCCCTGAAAGAACTTCATTGGACTCTATGTAAACTGGAAACCACATATCCTGAGGCTGCATTTATTGTAGCTGGGGATTTTAACAAGGCTAATCTGAAAACAAGGCTCCCTTTATTTGATCAGGATATTGAATGCGAGACCCTGGCTGGTAAAATTCGGTATTTTTGCTACTCTATTTCCCGCGATGCATACAAAGCCTTCCTCGCCCTCCTTTCTGGCAAATCTCATCACGACTCCATTTTGTTGTTCCCAGCCTATAGACAAAAACTAAAACAGGAAATACCCGTGCTCAGGTCTGTTCAACGCTGGTCCGACGGATCTAATTCCACGCTTCATTGCTTCGATCACGTGGACTGGGATATGTTCCAGATAGCCTCAGACAACAACATTGACGTATGTGTCTGAATTCACCACAATAGAGTGTGGTTCAAAGATGGGATATACTGTAGCTACAGCGTGTTGATAACCTACAGTTCAGTGAGTCACTTCCACAATTTATGAGAGTCGTACTGTATGTTTATCTCAGTATGTTAGGTTTAGCTCTCCACCTGCTGAGCTCTGACCCAAAAGGCAGTGTGTTAGAAGCTTAAAAGTACTAAAGTCTAAGGACGATTCCCTTTTATGCACTTCTCTCTAGGATTATTCTGACCTTGACTTTAAGCATGAGAAAAGCATGCTAATCACTAGCTATTCATTTGAGGTGGAACAGGAGGGCAGCTAGACATTGGTGGTTGATTACACACTTTTCCTGCTTGTCAATCTCAATCCAGCTGCTGTAAATCCAGCTCACACCCCCTAACATACTGTACACATTGTACACATGCGCATGCACGCAAGCACACACAGCCCCTGCTCTTCTTTCACAGGTGGTAATTGATTGTTTTTTTAATGTGTCCTCTGACAGAGTGAAAGGATAACACATGGGTCATATATATCTCCCTCAGTCTTCACCTCTCCACCTCCATTTCCCACTCTCTCTCTCTCACTTTCTCTCCCTCACAGTCCACTCCTGCCCAACTCGCCCCATCTCTTTCTTCCACTCCATTGCTCTCTCGCCATCTCTGCTTCACTCTGTATTTGTCATCTCTCTCTGTCTCCTGGTAGCCTGCTGTGGCAGTTCATCATTTTTAATGACTGACCTGTTGCGAACCCTTTTTCATGTCTGGCCCAAACAGAGGGACTAATTTACTGCCCAGTCAAAACACCCCATGGCCAGCGGAAAACAGATCAATCACAGCACACTTATATGGTTCATCTCTGCATTATCTAATAAACATACATTCAAACCTCTCCCCTGATAAATAGTTACTGCTCTTAAAAGTGTCATATCATTTACATTTACATTTAAGTCATTTAGCAGACGCTCTTATCCAGAGCGACTTACAAATTGGTGCATTCACCTTATGACATCCATTTAATACATTGATTTGGCTCATTGTAAGGGGTCTACTATGTCAGAGTCACTGTAGGTTCTACTGTGTGCTTAATTTGAGTTAATATTGGTTCCTTTTGGATGTTTTCAACCAGTGCCTTTAAAAACTTCTGTTGATTTGTGTGTTTCACAACTGTTGCTCCAGCTTCTATCTAACACAGTGCCAGAAAGGTTTTTCTGAATGGATATTTGTAGTTTTGCTCCCTGAGAGATCCAGATGTGATCTTCCGGACAGCCGGGCTCTGGGACTGGCTGTCCGGAAATGCTTTTTGGCTGTTCAGACTGCAGGAAACATAACAGATTAGATTATGAAAAACCCCAAAAAGGACTTGAACAAGGCTTTTCACAACAAGCAGTCGCAGGTACATTGCCTGGCTGATGCGTGAGCTGCGACTCACTGGTCTGGAAATTCTGGCTTGTAAAAGGGGAAGGACAGCTCAAATTTTGAGCAAATTTTTGATTGGTTCTCATATGCACGCTATTTGCATGCGCAACGCCCCCCATGCTTCCTCGTCAATTTGCTACGCTGCACTAGAGCCAAGATAAGGTTAGACTATCTGGCTAACTAAAACTGTAGGGAAAACAACTCAGTGATAGAGATTTCTGAAAAGAAGACAGAGAGATGACACTGCCACATAGTAACGACCAGGGATTTAATTAAAATAGGAGTAACTTGAAGCATTTCCAGCCTTTGTGTGAGGGGAGGATGTACTGTATATTAGCGGTCTTGCCAACGGGCTTTGGGTAAAAGCCTAATTTACCAGCTAGCTAGTTCTAGTCTTCAAGAAGCAATGAAAACATCCTCTAGATGGTGGATAGAGGAACAAATCCGCGTGGCAACAGCCCTGGGTCTCAGAGCGGTGGTTGTGGAAGAAGACATGGGAAAGTAAATGCAACCTTGTCTTCGGAAGTCCGGAGAGCCGGTTTGGGAAGACAGGGAGAGATGTGTTGGCTTCAGTCCAATACAGCTCCAAAATCATCGGAATTGTTAAGGATGAAGTTCATATGGCCTACATCAGAGGAGGAAAGAGAGGACCATCCTCAATGAATTTCATAAAACCTTTATTTGTAAAATATTTAAAAGTAAAAAAAGTCATAAAATTATACTAACTATAATCACGTCACCAAATAATTCATTAAAACACACTATTTTGTAAAGAAGGTCTACAGTAGCCTTAACAGCACTCTGTAGGGTAGCACCATTGTGTAGCCAGAGTACAGCAATTTTTCGTCCTCCTCTGGGTACATTGACTTCAATACAAAACGTAGGAGGCTCATGGTTCTCACCCCCTTCCATAGACTTACACAGTAATTATGACAGCTTCTATCTCAAGGCCATCAGACTGTTAAATAGCCATCACTAGCACATTAGAGGCTGCTGCCCTATATACATATATTTGAAATCACTGGCCACTTTAATAATTGGAACACTAGTCACTTTAATAATGTTTACATATTTTGCATCACTCATCTCATATGTATATACTGTATTCTATTGAATTATATTCTACTGTGTGTTAATATATGTCGCTCTGACATTGCTCGTCCAAAAATAATATATTCATAAATCCATTAATTTACTTTAGATTGTGTGTATTGTTAGATATCACTTGTTAGAAATTACTGCACTGTTGGAGCTAGAACCACAAGCATTTTGCTACACTCGCAATAACATCTGCTAAACACGTGTATGTGACAAATAATGTTTGATTTGAACTTCTGGAGTACATCCTCCAGCCTAGCAGAGTTTTTGCAGATGAACTCTTGCTGCAGTGCTCTTGCAGCATGACATGTCCACCCAATCAAAGGATCAGAGAATTAATCTAATACTGAAAGCATAAACTACATCTAGCTAGCACTGCAGTGTATAAAATGTGGTGAGTAGTTGACTCAAATAGAGAGAAAGACAACAGTTGAACAGTTTAACAAATGAATTCAATCCAAAATTAAGGAGAAGCCAGAGAGATTGTCATTATTTTTCAGTTTCACTTACTTAGCTAGAAAATGCAGCTAGCTAGTTTAGTGTACTGAAACGCCCTGCTCATACAAAGGGATGCTATGTTGGCTAACTAGCTATGACTATCCAACACAACACTTGAACTCTTCCAAGTCAAAGTAAGCTTTTGAACTCTTCCAAGTCAAGGTAATATTTTGAACTCTTCCAAGTCAAGGTATTACTAATTTATTGCAAACGTACAGTAACGTTACTGCAAGATTGTAGCGGGTTTACTAATGTGTTAGTTCGATTAGCTATGCTGACTATGATGTTACTTTAGCTAATATGGTGACAAAAGATGTAGGCTGTGTGTAGCGGTTATGACATGGTTTGGAAAGTTTTTTTCACCTAGTCACATTCAGCCGAAGTGTTGTGTATTGAAGTCCACAAGCGAAGAGAAGAGAAGGAATACAATGTGGCTGTTATGAGAGTGAACTCTGTTTATGCGTGATTAGGGGTGGATCGGGACTGGACACCGTGCCTGGACTGGGCACCGGTGCAGAGGAATGCTCCGGCCTAGGAGCGGGACTGGGGAGGCACACTGAAGGCCGGGTGTGGGGAGCTGGAGGCCGGGTGTGGGGAGCTGGCACAGGACGTACCAGACTGGGAAGGCGCACTGGAGGCCTGGTGCGTAGAGCCGGCACAGGTGGCACCGGACTGGTGACACGCACTTCAGGGAGAGTGCAGGGAGCTGGCACCGACATACCAGGCTGGGGAGAAGCACTGGAGGCCTGGTGCGTCTTGACCTACTACACCATAGAGAAACAAGGGCTCTCTATGGTCAGGGCGTGACACTAAACCTATCTATATTACAATGGAATATGAATAAGAGTAATCCAATATGCTGTAATAGAAATAAGGCCTTGCTCATGGAGAGAAAAGAAAATCGCCCTCCCTCATCTTAAACGGCACTGACCGCCACTGGCCTACATATGGTATGTACAATGACGTAGAACTTTACAACGATGGTATAGAATGGCACTGCGATGGATACATGTAATTATAGTGATGACGACACACCAGTGAATGATTGATTGCAATTTTTGTTTTTGTACAAACGTAATGAGTAATAAGTGTTTGTTTGCATGATAGGCTTATAAGACATTGAGTAGCCTGTTGGTAAAGGATGTCTTCTTATTGTCAGCGAGAGAGAGAGAGAGAGAGAGAGAGAGAGAGAGAGAGAGAGAGAGAGAGAGAGAGAGAGAGAGAGAGAGAGAGAGAATATTGTCTGGTTTAGGAAGGGAATGTATATGGAGATTACTGGAGATCTCAGGTCTAAATCACTTGACGAGGGGGATAATATGTCTGTGGAGGAACTAGGTGTCGAACAGCCTGCATGAGAAGTCTGAGCACAAACAATGGATCAAAGCAATCAATCTATACTACTGGTAACTTTGGTAAATAACCTGTGGTTGTGCAGATGTGATTGAGTAGTTGTGCGCTTCACTGTGCTGTGTTGCTCCTGTAATGTTGTTATACTTCCCCTCTCTAGGCAGTGGTCTCTCTGCGATTAAACTGACTCACGGGATGCGGTCTCATGAAAAGGAGCTCTGACCAACACGGAAAAGACAACAAAGCCTCGGCAGGCCTGCATCTGGACACACACACACACACACACACACACACACACACACACACACACACACACACACACACACACACACACACACACACACACACACACACACACACACACACACACACACACACACACACACACACACACACACACACACACACACACACACACACTAACCCTGTTTCCATGGGGGTACTAAGGAACAACTGCTACACATTAGCACTTGGGTATGCATGCATGTAAACACAGAATGAGCCAGAACATGAGTGAGACATATGGGTTTGGTTTGTCATGCCATTCTCTCTATCTATCTCTATTTCTAAGTTTGCTTGACGTCAGTACAGACCTGCTTTTTTGGGGAGTCTTTTTGTGTGTGGTATGTGTGGACTGGTACAGGGCATTGCAAGATGGTAGCAGTCCAGTGTGAAGATATACACTGAACAAATATATAAACACAACATGCAACAATTTCAAAGATTTTACTGAGTTACAGTTCATATAAGGAACTTAGTCAATTGAAATAAATTCATTAGGCCCTAGTCTATGGATTTCACATGACTGGGAATGCAGATATGCATCTGTTGGTCACAGATACCTTAAAAAATGGTAGGGATATGGATCAGAAAACCAGTCAGTATCTGGTGTGACCCCTATTAGCCTCATGCAGCATGACACATCTCTTTGCGTAGAGTTGATCATGCTGTTGATTATGGCCTGTGGCTGGGCAAAGTTTCTGGATATTGGCGGGAACTGGAACATGCTGCCATACATCGATCCAGAGCATCCCAAAGATGCTCATGGAGTGACATTTCTGTTGAGTATGCAGGACATTTTCAGGTTCCAGGAATTCAGTACAGATCCTTGAGATATGGAGCTGTGCATGAGCATGCTGAAACATGAGGTGATGGCGGTGGATGACTGGCACAACAATAGGCCTCAGGATCTGCTCACCGTGTCTCTATGCATTCAAATTGCCATCGATAAATGTTATTGTGTTTGTTGTCTGTAGCTTATGCCTGCCCATAACATAACTGGTTGGACATACTGCCAAATTCTCTAAAGCAACCTTGGATGTGATTTATGGTAAAGAAATTTACATTAAATTCTCTGGCAACAGCTCTGGTGGACATTCCTACAGTCAGCGTGCCAATTGCATGCTCCCTCAAAACATGAGACGTCTGTGAAATTATGTTGTGTGACAAAACAGCACATTTTAGTGTGGCCTTTTATTGTCCCCAGCACAAGTTGCACCTGTGTAATGATCGTGCCATTTAATTAACTTCTTGATTTGCCACACTTGTCAGGTGTATTTGTGTACATCATGTTAGAGAAATAAGCTTTTTGTGTGTCTGGGACATTTCTGGGGTCTTTTATTTAAGCTCATTAAACATGGGATAAACACTTTTTATTTGTTGCGTTTAAAATGTTTGTTCCAGTGTATGTTTGGCCCATGCTGATGTGTTTTCAGACTGTTGATTGTGTATCATGTGTTGCTCTTACTGGAATGTTTCTCAGTTCACTGTAAAGGTACATGTATCATGCTCAGTATGTTGTGAAGGTAAGGCACAGATGAAGTCGGAAGTTTACATACACTTAGGTTGGAGTCATTAAAACTCGTTTTTCAACCACTCCACAAATGTCTTGTTAATAACAAACTATAGTTTTGCCAAGTCAGTTAGGACATCTACTTTGTGCATGACACAAGTCATTTTTCCAACAATTGTTTACAGACAGATTATTTCACTTATAACTCACGGTATCACAATACCAGTGGGTAAGAAGTTTACATACACTAAGTTGACTGCTTTTGAGCAGCTTGGAAAATTCCAGAAAATGATGTCATGGCTTTAGAAACCTCTGATGGGCTAATTGAAATCATTTGAGTCAATTGGAGGTGTACCTGTGGATGTATTTCAAGGCCGACCTGCAAACTCTGAGCCTCTTTGCTTGACATCTTGGGAAAATCAAAAGAATTGTAGACCTCCACAAGTCTGGTTCATCCTTGGGAGAAATTTCCAAACGCCTGAAGGTACCACGTTCATCTGTACAAACAATAGTACGCAAATATAATCAACATGGGACCACGCAGCCGTCATAATGCTCAGGAAGGAGACACATTCTGTCTCCTAGAGATGAACGTACTTTTGTGCGTAAAGTGCAAATCAATACCAGAACAACAGCAAAGGACCTTGTGAAGATGCTCGAGGAAACAGGTACAAGGTATCTATATCCACAGTAAAACAAGGCCTATGTCGACATAACCTGAAAGGCCGCTCAGCAAGGATGAAGCCACTGCTCAAAAACCGCCATAAAAAAAGCCAGACTACGGTTTGCAACTGCACATGGGGACAAAGACTGTACCTTTTTGGGGAAATGTCCTCTGTTCTGATGAAACAAAAATTGAACTGTTTGGCCATCATGACCATTGTTATGTTTGGAGGACAAAGGGGGAGGCTTGCAAGCTGAAGAACACCATCCAAACCGTGAAGCACGGGTGTTGAAGCATCATGTTGTGGGGGGTGCTTTGCTGCAGGAGCGACTTGTGAACTTCACAAAATAGATGGCATCACAAGGAAGGACAATTATGTGGATATATTGAAGCAACATCTCAAGACATCAGTCAGGAAGTTAAAGCTTGATCACAAATGGGTCTTCCAAATGGACAATGGCCCCAAGTTGTGGCAAAATGGCTTAAGGACAACAAAGTCAAAGTATTGGAGTGGCCATCACAAAGCACTGACCTCAATCCCATTGAACATTTTGGGGTAAAAACTGAAAAAGTGTGTGCAAGCAAGAGGCCTACAAACCAGACTCAGTTACACCAGCTGTGTCAGGAGGAATGGGCCAAAATTCACCCAACTTATTATGGGAAGCTTGTGGAAGGCTACCCAAAACGTTTGACCCAAGTTAAACAATTTACAAGCAATGCTACCAAATACTAATTAAGTATGTAACCTTCTGACCCGCTGGGAATGTATGTAAACTTCTGTGATGAATGTGATGAAAGAAACAAAAGCTGAAATAAACCATTCTCTCTACTATTATTCTGACATTTCATATTCTTAAAATAAAGTGGTGATCCTAACTAACCTAAGACAGGGAATTTTTCCTCTGATAAAATGTCAGGAATTGTGAAAAACTGAGTTTAAATGTATTTGGCTAAGGTGTATGTAAACGTCCTACTTCAAATGTATGTCATATGTTTTGCCTGGGGATATGTTTATTGTGAGTGTTGCCTATATCATGTGTTGTGCTGGGGGGTATACACTGAGTATACAAAACATTATGAACACCTGCTCCTTCCATGACAGACTGACCAGGCGAATCCAGGTGAAAGCTATGATCCCTTATTGATGTCACTTGTTAAATCCACTTAGATCTGTGTAGATGAAGGGGAGGGGAAAGGTTAAAGAAGGATGCTTAAGCCTTGAGACAATTGAGACATGGATTGTGTAAGTGAGCCATTCAGAGCATGAATGGGCAATATGAAATATTAAAGTGCCTTTGAACGGGGTATGTTAGTAGGTGCCAGGCTCACTGGTTAGAGCGTTGGACTAGTAACCGGAAGGTTGCGAGTTCAAACCCCCGAGCTGACAAGGTACAAATCTGTCGTTCTGCCCCTGAACAGGCAGTTAACCCACTGTTCCCAGGCCGTCATTGAAAATAAGAATGTGTTCTTAACTGACTTGCATGGTTAAATAAAGTCCATGCCACAATGAATTGAGGCTGTTCTGATGGCAAAAGCGGAGTGAAACTCATTATTAGGGAGGTGTTCCTAATGTTTGTTATGCTCACTGTATTTCTCACTGTGTTGTGGAAAAAGTATCCAATTGTCATACTTGAGTAAATGTAAAGATACCTTAATAGAAAATGACTCAAGTAAAAGTGAAAGTCACCCAGTAAAATACTACTTGAGGAAAAGTTTAAAATATACTTTAAATATAGTTAAGTATCAAAAGTAAATTTAATTGCTCAAATGTATCATAAGTTAAAGTGTAAATAATTTAAAATTCCTTGTATTAAGCTAGCCAGATGGCACCATCTTGTTTTTTAAATTTACTGAGAGCTGGGGCACGCTCCAACACTAAGACATAATTTACAAACAAAGCATTTGTGTTTAGTGAATCCTCCAGATCAGGTAGTAGGGATGACCAGGGATTTTCTCTAGATAAGTGTGTGAACTTGACCATTTTCCTGTCCTGCTAAGCATTTGAAATGTAACGAGTACTTTTGGGTGTCAGGAAAACTGTATGGAGCAAAAGGTTTCTTATGGAATGCAGTGAAGTAAAAGTTGTCAAAAATATAAATGGTAAAGTAAAGTACAGATACCCCAAAAAATACTTAAGTACTTGAAAGTATTTTTACTCAAGTATTTTACACCACTGGTGTTGTGTAAGGTTAGATATCAGACTGGGGCACACAGGCTCCAGGGGTTTATAACTGCACGAAGGAAACATCTGCAGCCCACCTTTAAAAGGTCCCCTCGTATATCGCAGACCATGCAGTTTACAGAGTGAACAGATGTCACAAACACTTTCATGTACACACACATTTTCATTCCTGAAGCGCCAATGATGCTCAGGGTTGGGAAATGGGAGGTATTACTGCCATCTTGTGGTAATTGTACAGTGTTCCAGTGCATTTTATGAAAACGAACCATGGGTTCAACCTTGGTGTAAATACTGAATGGAACAATTTACTAGAGGAACATTGATACATTTTTCATGTTTTACTTGTTATATTTGAAATCCATTTACAAAGACAAAGATGCTGATATTATCTGCGCTGAAAGTGTGAGTAATGACTGATCTCCCATGACGGGTTTGGTAAAAGCTATGTGATGGAACCTTTGTTTTCAACCATCTTAGATTGTGTTAAATCAGTGATAACTTAAAGGAAGGGAAAAAATACTAAGGCTTTTTCAAAGTGTAAGAACAGAGCCAATCAGTGTGTTTAAACAATGCTGACAGGTGTGTGTAATAATCTTAGCTGGTAGGCAATTCACTAAAAGAGAAACAGGGAGGAGCCATGTAACTATAAAAGATGCTCTTAGTACAGAGAGGTCTTTATTGTGGTTGCTGTAAAGCAGACCATAGTCATCATCACCATCACCAACATCATCATCATCATGGGGCAACTGGAGCAACTGGAGCGAGGATCTCTATATTTATTTGTGCTTCTCTGTTTGGGTTTGGTTTGTGAAGCACATTGGAACTCACAGAGAGGGCCTGCTAGACAACCGGTCTCATTGAACTACGATGATGTGTCACCAACTAAACCTGAGCTTAGGGAGCAGGACCAAACCAGGCCCCAGGTCACAGCCCGGCCTTCTGATCCCCAGTCTGTTGTGAAGGTGGTGTTGACCCCTCCAGAGCTTGTCAGGAGTGTGGGGGCCCGCTGTGGGGAGAGCAGGGTGCGGGTGGAGGCCAAACTGGACCTGTTTGGGACGGGCCAGCTCGTGAAGGCGGCGGATGTCTCCCTGGGAGGTTGCGTCTCCACGGAGTTGGACCTCTCAGCCCAGGTCCTGCTGTTTGAGTCGGAACTGCACACCTGTGGAAGTGTGCTGAAGGTAAGGGCTTCAGTGTTTGGAATAGCTAGCTAGTAATTTCATACGGTTCTACATGTACTGTGATTTCTTCCACTGCAGAAAGGTTACTTAAATATGGTGTAATGTCTAGTGACTGTTTTTTTGGGTGTAAGATGACAGAGGACTACCTTGTCTATGCCTTCACCCTGATCTACACCCCAACACCGGAAGGTGTCAATTCCATTGTCAGAACCAATGATGCCACAGTCTGCATTGAGTGCCACTATCTGAGGTGTGTGGCGTACTATAGTTCCAGACTCAATGTACCATTATACTATGATCTCAATGGAAACATGATCCCTTACCCTCTGCCTACCCCAGGAGACTCAATGTGAGCAGCAATGCCCTGAGGCCCACCTGGCTTCCCTATAGTGCTACCAAAGTAGCTGAGGACTCCCTGACCTTTACCCTCGCACTCATGAATGGTGGGTAATCATCTGGGCTCAATAGAGCACACCTACTGTTAATCTATCTATGCACATCTGCTCTGTTTACTGTACAGTGAGTGCATCTGTTTAAAATGTTTCATAGACGACTGGAAGTATGAGCGGTCATCTAATGTCTACTTCCTGGGAGACATTATTCATCTGGCGGTGTCTGTGCAGCAGTATCACCATGTGCCCATGCGTGTGTTTGTGGACAGCTGTGTGGCCACCCTGATCCCTGACACCAACTCTGCTCCCAAATATGACTTCATACAGAACCACGGGTAAGGGCCAATATGGAAGGTTATTTTATTGTATTTAAATTTGCATTAACCCCCCTCCTGCAACAGTCTTGAATTTAGACATCCCTAATCAGTGCTTTCCACACCTCACTCTTGTACTAAGTGAATCTTTCCCCTTATCCCTATATAGCTATGGTAGCACGCAAGTAGCTACCAACAGAGGGACCAGGATGTCCCACTACCCTCCTAACCTACCTTTGTCCCTCCAGGTGTGTAACTGATGCCCTGCAGACAGGCTCTGTCTCCCAGTTCCTGGTCCGCTCTCAGCTGGACAGACTCCACCTCCAGCTAGAGGCCTTCCGCTTCCAGCAGCAGACCAGCCCCAATGTGAGTTACTTTGTCTGGGCTGCGGACAGGCCTTTCATGGGGTTATACCATTATGGTGTTTACTTAAAACATACCAAATCTGGGCCTGTATTCAGTGTCTCTAAGTAATTCTAATCTAGAATTAAGTCTTCTCTCAAATTCGTTGTTTCAAAGGTCAAACTGATCCTAGTTCAGCACTTCTGAGACGCATTGAATGTGGGCCCATATGTATGCACGGCTTAGGACTGTTAATGTAAATATCAGAAACAAAGGTGATTTATCTGACTTGGGATGTATGCACTGCATATGGTATGTGGAGTCCACATTAAATTTCCACCAGTTAATAGCAATCTCTCATAGATCTACATCACCTGTAGCCTGAAGGCCACTGTAGCAACTGCTCCCCTAGACATGGAGCACAAGGCCTGCTCCTTCTCTTCAGGATCCAACCGGTATGCATGGGCTTCTCTTTGGCATTGGTATTTTTAGAGGCCTATCAATGGTATAGCGTCATAATCCCCTCCACTCTTCTCCAGTTGGGTAGGAGCTGACGGGGATGATGCGGTGTGTGGCTGCTGTCAGACTTCCTGTGGCAAGAGGAAGGGGAGGAGTCTGCCCTCTGATACAGGTATGGTTGTGTTCCCCCTCAGATTCTGCTGATGCATGTCAGATCTTACAATTCCTTGGTAGGTATTTTGCATGTCAAATAACATGTTATAGCAATCTGGTGACCAACAACATGGTACGCGGCCATTGGTTAATGCATGCAACATCGGAGCAGGGGAATGCTTGAAGATGTAGAAAAGCATAATTGTGCTAGAATGAATCTGACCTATGTGGTGAAGTTGGTTAAGTGATTTCAATGGCTAAATTAGCCTTATACAAGAGCTGTGTGACTGTTCTTCTCTCTCCAGATGTAGTGTGGGAAGAGGATGCTATGCTGGGGCCAATCCTTATCCAAGACACCTACCTGAAATGGGACCAGGAAGTACATGCTGGAGAGCAGCAAGTGCAGGCTGAAGCACAGCACTCTCATATGTTGGCTGAGGATCCATCTGAAGCAGGTAACTATTCTACAACACAAACTTTACCTTAATTGAGTTGTGTTAATCTTAACATGAACTGTTCCATGTAGCCTGAGCATTTCTTGATCATGTTAAATCCCAGTCCTTTTGTATCCTAGGTGTTTCTGCAGAGGCAGTTGTGGTGGGATTGGTAATGGTGTTGGGCCTTCTCTGTGTGGGCATTCTGGTAACCGTCCTGTACATGAGGAACAAGCCCAATACCTACTCCAGTGATTTTACCCACAACCTTTAACTGAAATTAATAATAAACATGGCAGCAATGCATTTTATCTACCTACCTGGGTGCTGTGTTTTTATTTAGTCTTTGCTTGGAGGTGGTTCACTGGCTTGATGTTGATGGCCAGCAGAATGCATGATGGGCTTCTTGCTGCCACTCCTCCACTAGATGGAGGCAGATGTTAGCCTGCTGTGCCAGTTGATTTGTTTGTAATAATCTTAGACTTCATGGTTGACTCATTTGGTTTCCCATTGTCTGACATGTTTCATTGAATGTGAATGATGAGCATCCCAGATGGCGGTCCATGAGTTGTGGCTGTATTTTGGGAGGACACGGTGCCTCAAAGGCACACATGCACTAAACGTAAACCAAATTAATGTCACTGATCTAATCACAGTAACAAACACGATTTACTGTTACTCCTTTAGCACTGGCAACACATTGCTCATTTGGGTAGCAAACCAATTAAAATGACCAGTCAATGCTGACTGGTTAAGGTGTGGTGATGGTTGCATTCACTTAATTGATTCATAAGTGACCAAAGATTGTACCTTCAGAGTACATTGCTTAAGAGTGCACAATCTTGTCATTTCAGTTATTATGGTCAACCAGGTCAGTCTTACACCTGTTGGACTGACTACTGTGCTGCAAGTATCAGTCATGCTGACATCATGGTGTCATGACACACTTTATCCACCAAGGAGCAGAATTCTGTTCTCGGGTCCCATGTGTGGTTCACAAGAGGAGCATCTGGGAACCCGCCAATACCATCTAAGGTTCAATGCAGCTAATTTAATTTCTGGGTGACCATTAAGTACGTTACTGTGATTTGAGTTCCATTTAAATTTGCCAGAAAAGGCTTTTCAGCATAACTACATGTCCAAAAGTTGCTCATCAAACACAATTACAAAATCATGATTTTAATATGGTTGGGCAATTAGGCCTGGCTTGCATTCCATATTCATCCCAAAGGTGTTCGATGGGGTTGAGGTCAGGTCTCTGTGCAGGCCAGTTTTTCCACACTCATCTCAAGCCATTTCTGTATGGACCTCGTCTTGTGCACGGAGGCATTGTGATGCTGTAATGGGAAAGGGCCTTCCCAACTGTTGTGACAAAGTTGGAAGCACAAAATTGTCTAGAATGTCATATGCTGTAGTGTTAACATTTCCCTTCACTGGAACTAAGGTGCCTAGTCCGACCCATTATTCCTCCAGTTGGAACTATTCCGTGGGGCAGGTAGAGTTGTCTTGGCAACCGCCAAACCTAGATTTGTCCATCGGACTGCCAGATGGTCAAGTGTGGACTTTAGGACTCGGCGGTCCTGTTCTGTGAGCTTGTGTGGCCAATCCACTTTGCTGCCGAGCCGTTGCTGCTTGCATTTCCATTTCACAATAACACTACTTACAGACTGGCGCAGGTCTAGCAGGGCAGAAATTTGACTGCAAAGGTCAAAAGAATATGTTGGAAAGGTGGCATCCTGTGACTGTCACTTTTTTGTTACTGGGCTCTTCAGTTCGGTTTATTCTTCTGCTAATGTTAGTCTATAAAGATTGTGTGGCGTTGTGCTTGCTTTTATTCACCTGTCAGCAACAGGTGTGGCTGAAATAGCCGCATCCACTCGAAGGGGTGTCCATACTAGTGTATTCTCAAGCAAGAATTTTGCTGGGGCTATTTGGGGTGTAGATTGAGTGGCGAGGAGAGAACTAGACCTCAGTGGCAGAGGCTTGGAACTAATAACCAATTTACCACATTGGGGATGTCACCATGGAAAGCTGAAAATCCTGCCCATGCAAACCTGCTGATTAGAAGATACTGTGTAATGTATTTTCAATCAGCAACTATCAGGAAATAACACTAGTTTCAAAAGCTGTTGTACAATATGTAAAAACTGAAGTTCGACTGCCTGGTACCAGGTGCAGCATCCATTAATGGTGGTTCACTTTTATTTTATTAGCATTTCTACTGTTTTGAGCCATCATCCATTGATCATTTGTGTATATTCTGATGGTGGCAATATCGCAGTTATAGTACTGTAGGCTCGACCTGGGTGGGGTAGGTTACTTTCTAAACGCAATCTGTTACTATCAAAAAGAAAGGAGGACCAAGGGACTCTTCATATAATTAATTAAAATGCCTTTTTATTTTGTGCTAAGAGCAATCCGTTACTAGTTACCTTTCCAAAACTAATCAGTAATGTACCTTTTTGAGTTTCTAAATGTAAAACTAATCCAATAAGTAATCTAGTTGTTCAAAAGTAGCTGATTACTTGTAATCAGCTACTCCCCAACCTTAGGCCTATGTATTGGGAACACACAGGCTACATTGTAAGGAAATTCTGATTAAATGCTCGGGCTACATGGAACAACTTCCAATAGAGGCGTTAGATGTGGTCTCGTTGTCTCTCGTTTCCTTGCAATGCTGTCAAACAGTGTTAAATTATCGGTTTTATTTGAGATGGATTCCAACGTTATTGGTGTGGCTTGTTATGTGTATATATACTGAACAAAAATATAAACGCAACATGCAACAATTTCAACGATTTTACTGAGTTACAGTTCATATAAGGAAATCAGTCAATTTAAATAGTCATTAGGCCCTAATCTATTAATTTCACATGACTGGGCAAGGGAGCAGCCATGGGTGAGCCTGGGAGGGCATAGGCCCAACCACTTGGGAGCCAGGCCCACCCACTGGGCAGCCAGGCTCAGTCAATCAGAATTAGTTTTTCCCCACAAGGGCTTTATTACAGACAGAACTACTCCTCAGTTTCATTAGCTGTCCAGGTGGCTGGTCTCAGGTGATCCCGCAGGAAAAGAAGCTGGACGTGGAGGTCCTGGGCTGGTGTGGTTATACGTGGTCTGTGGTTGTGAGGCCGGTTGGACGTATTGCCAAATTCTCTAAAACGATGTTAGCAACAGTGCTCGTGGACATTCCTGCAGTCAGCATGCTAATTGCACGCTCCCTCAACTTGAGACATCTGTGGCATTGTGTTGTGTGACAAAACTGCACATTTTTGAGTGGCCTTTTATTGTCCCCAGCACAAGCTGCACCTGTGTAATGATCATGCTGTTTAGTCATTTTCTTGATATGCCACACCTGTCAGGTGGATGGATTATCTTGGCAAATGAGAAACGCTCACTAACAGGGATGTGAACAAATTTGGAGACAAATATGCTTTGTGTGAGTATGGACAATTTCTGGGATCTCTTATTCAGCTCATGAAACATGGGACCAACACTTTACATGTTACGTTTTTATTTTTGTTCAGTATAAATCCTTCTGTTCTCGTGACACCATCCAATAATGTAGGCTTACGAGCAGACAAAAAAGCTGCCTATGAGGTCTGTATGTAGGCCTATATCTTGGTTAGGCATGGTAGGGAACTATGAGATTTTCCTGTCCTATAGTTAACTTCAACTTCAACACATTTTTTGTCACTAGATCTGGTAAATCACATTCAACGCACAAACTGAGCAATCGATTTGCATGTGTTATTCCACAGTGTGTGGACTTCCCAAGAAAAAAGAACAGTTAAAATGTCCAAACAAACCCTAATTTTCCATCCTTCGGTCTACAGCTGTGGGTTTATAAATAATGGGATTGGTTTTTGGGCAGGTTCGGGTCCGTCCATCCATCCTTGAAGGGAATGGCTCGGGTTCTGCTGCTAGATTCGATTAATTCCCGTTCCGTCACTCTTCATTCCCTGTCCCCCAGTTGCATCCCTTTGCTCCGTATAATATTATAACAATCAGCCACGGCTTTGGTGGAGGCGCGAGGAGATGGGCAGATGGCGCGGAATTAGGTTGAGGCGCAAGCCAGGGGAGACTATGCCCCCGGGTCTCGAGGGAGAGACTGCTTCTAGAAGTGCAGGTGCGTTGGGTTTTGATCAAAAACGGCCTAGCAGAACTGTCCGAGATTTAAAGCATAAAAAAAAACTATCCTCTCACCAGAAGAGCGACTTCTCAAAAGCTTGTTTACTTAATTAGAGAACGTGGATGCTCCAATTAAGTCCATGGAGTTAAAACAGGAGGATTGATTGAGTCCACCACTTAATAGTGTTCATGACATTTTGTCCTACCAAATATGTCCAAACCTCAAATTGATGGATGTCACAGCAGGACACTTTTAAGAGCTGTCAATTTAAACTACAATTCAAGACCATGGACAGCTTCGTGGAGCCACACCAGCTTCGTGGAGCCACACCAATGCTCGTCCATGGTGCTGATTTTGAGCTCAATCTTTCAGTAGAGCCAATAACTGCGTGCTGTCCATGGGGCTGAATTATTTGGCGCTCCCGCGGGTTAGTGTGACCTCATCATCCCATAATCAATCGTCCTGTGGTAGGCCTATGTGTGTAAATTATACACAGACAATCGAGATAGAAGAGGGCACGAAGCCCTGTTTCCCCTTTGTCACACAAACATTGAATCTTGCTAACAACATCACCATGGGAGTCGGTCTAAAGCAGACTGCTGGGTGAGACAGATATGCAGATATACTTTAGGTCCTCATCAGACAGGTAGAAGGTCCAATTTATCTCCATAAATAGTCCATATGAAATAGAATGTCTTTACAGTTTCATAAGAAATGCAGCAGAAATTGGGTATAGCATTGAGTTGTGCAGTAGCGTTTTGCAAGGCCCTACTCCTGTACAAGCTCATCCTGGCTCATCCTGCCTGTATCAGAATAATACATTAGGCCCAGATTTACCATAATGGTAGAATAAGGGTCTGACTTAGCCAACAGCTGTGACCCAGGGTTACCTAGCAACAGGTTAAGCCCAGAAAATAGTGTATTCACTCTTAGAAAACCGTTTTTGGGGGGATTCTAACCTTTTGGTTCTTTGGATGGGATTAAAGAACACTACTAAAAACGGTTCATATATAGACACTCAGTGGCCAGTTTATTAGGTATACCACCCGTTCACAAAAATGGTTTGCTCCTACAAACAGTGTCACATGGCCATGGCTTGCTATATAAAGCAGGCAGACAGGCATTGAAGCATTCAGTTACTGTTTGATTGAATGTCAGAATGGGCAAAACTAGTGGCCTAAGCGACTTTGAGTGTGATTTGTTCATCAGTGCCTAGTGAGCCGGTTCCAGTATCTCAGAAGCGGCCGGCCTCCTGACAGTGTCTAGGATTTACTGAGACTGCCACAAACAAAAAACATCCAGTCAGCAGAAGACCTATGGGCAAAAACAGCTTGTTGATGAGTGGTCGATGGAGAATGGCAAGAATCGTGCAAGCTAACAGGTGGGTCACAAACAGGCAAATAATGGCGCAGTACAACAGTGGTGTGCAGAACAGCATCTCGGAATGCACAACCCGTTGGTCCTTGTCACACATGGGCTATTGCAGCAGACGACCATACCGTGTTCCACTCCTATCAGCTAAAAACAAGAAGAACAACACTGGACAGTTGAGGAGTGGAAAAACATTGCCTGGCCTGACAAATCCCTGTTACTCTTGCGTCATGCTGATGGCAGAGTCAGAATTTTGCGTAAGCAGCATGAGCCATGGCCCCATCCCTCCTGGTGTCAACAGTACAGGCTGGTGGTGGTGGTGTAATGGTATGGGGAAGTTTTCCTGGCACAGGAAAGGTCTCTTGATACCTATTCAGCGACGTTTCCATTCCCCCAAAAAATTCAAGCTGTTCTGCAGGCAAAGGGGGTTCGACCCAGTACTAGATTGGGGCAACTAATGAGCAGAAGATACATTTCTGTTGTTCACTGTAACTAATAACCAACGTGTATTGACAAGGGCCATTATTCAAACAAAGAGATTCCCCCCGAGCCACCAACGCAAGTAATGACAATAACTTCTGAAAACTATGCTGGTGTACATTTGTCCATTATTTGTTTATTAAAATACATTCTTAGCTCAACATATGACTATTTTATAGTAGTAGCCATAATTCATAAATTGCACCATGTAGGCTTCTATATGGAACCATTTAGGTTCAGTGAAGTTCTGGACTAAAAAGCTCTTTCAATGCTTTAGTCCTAAACTAGGCTTAATCAGTGTCTGGAAAATTGGATAGATCCCTAGAGGGAGAGATGGGCATCTATGGAGACAGAGACATACAACAGACTCACTCAGAGACTCACTCAGAGCTTACAGGCAAACACACATCTGTGGAAGTGAGCAAACAGACAAGAGTGGTCCTGTCGCACAGTCACACACACACACACACACACGCATATATATATATAGACACACACACACACACACACATACACACATATATATAGACACATTCACGCACACACATTCTGCATGTCCCAGTGCAGCACACATACTGTAAGTGATGTCAGCCTGTATAGATTATACTGAGCTGCGTGACGACCTTCAGAGCACAGTGTGTCACAGTCAGGACTGAATAAATGCATTAGACCCTGAGTATACTGCATAGTCGTATAGTGGAAAGGTCACTCACATCCTCCAAGGGAGTGTGTTACTCTCCTTATCTCCTGTCCTCTGCTTTACTCCTCTCCTCTCCTCTCCTATTCACTCCTTTCCTTCCTCCTCCCTACATCTCCTTTCACTCCTCTCTGCCTTTTTCTTCTCCTCTCAAGGATGATTGGGCACCCATCTTTGGATGTTTTCTGTTTTCTTTACCCATACTCCCACAGGGCCAAGGGGCTGAAGTGATGTTCACTCATCCATAACAGAGAGAGCCCCAACACAGAGGGTGTTTATAATAGACATTCTGGTGAAAGTATTTTGTGTGGGTCTGTACATTACTGTAGCATGTTACAGATCTACCATATACTAGTTCATTGATCCTGACATATGTTGTTCAGAGTCACTCCTTGTGACACTATGGTTGGACATTATGGTTGGATAGAGGCAAGTGGTAATCTCTCTTTCTAACCTCTCTCTCTCTCTCCTCACTCTCTCTTTCTCCATTTCTGTGTATTACAGGTCTCACTTTGATTACAGGTCTCAGTTCAGAGGAACCCCTGTGACATTGACATACCCATCCAGTTCCCTCCTGAACACCCTGTAAACCAGAAACAGGTGTCCTGTCTGATGCCTATTTCAATACATCACTGAGATTTGCGTAGCATTTAGCAGCTTAGCGTGCGTCGCTAATTGAAGTGGATGGATTTTTTAATGGGGAAGCTAACATTAGCATTTCACCAACAGTCATGCATACATGGGGATGCCCATCAGTGATGCTCTCAGTCTCAGGTGTGGTTCTGCCCACAGCGAATACATCTCCTCTCCTTTTCCATTCACCCTTCTCCGAACCAATTACACATTTGCTAAGCGTTTGTTTTTCTGCTGATTTGTTGTAGTTTTTTCTTGCTTGTCTTTTAATCACTGTTCAGTGTGGGAATTAAGGGGAAGGAAGCTTGGGTGGAAAACTGGAGTGGATTTCAAAGCTAACATGGAATGGATGGACTACTGTACAGTATTGCATTGTACTATTTTCTATATTCTATTGTATTCCTGTCATTCTTAGTCAGAGGGGTGGGGAATGTTCCTTCAGGTGAGAGGAGATGACTGAAGGGAAGTTTGTGGGGACACGCACGCACACACACACAATGTGTGTATGTCTGTGACATCTAGCATCCATACAGGTGGGCTAGTATTAGTCCATAAATAAAATACCTCTGCCTGTAAAACTACATTCCGAATCGGATCAATATAACATGGAAAGCCTTGGAATAATTTGTATTGATTTCTGCAGGTTGTTTCCTGAGCTCAGTCTCAGTCTCAGCATGAACCAAAAAGCAGGGGATGAATTATTACCCAAATTATTTTCAACACACATACAGCAAAAAGGATTTATTATTATCATTTTCTTTAACTATTATATGTTTGTTTTTTGCGCACACACTGTGTGTGTGTGTGTGTGTGTGTGTGTGTGTGTGTGTGTGTGTGTGTGTGTGTGTGTGTGTGTGTGTGTGTGTGTGTGTGTGTGTGTGTGTGTGTGAAGCAATGGAATTCTCACTCCATCCCTTGTTTTTTCCTTCCTTCCCTCCCTCCCTCCCTCCCTCCCTCCCTTACTCCTCATGCCCTTCCTCTCCTGTCTTCCAGTAGCCATGGTTACAAAGGTGATCGATTAGATGCCTTCTGATTCCAGACCACCAGAAACAAAAGATGACAGCAGATGGCAACCAGACAGAGAGAGTGAGAGAAAACAGAGAACAGAGAATTGAACTGAGTTTCACTCTGCATGTTGATCAATCATGGTACTTCACCATCTGCAGTGGATGAGAGTCTCCACTCAAACAATGAAAGATACAGAGACAAGCAAACAGTCAGAATATGAGTGAGAGAAATGGGACGGCTTCAAAACCTTGGCGATACAGACCTTGGCGATACCTTGGACAAGAAAACACTGTAGGGAGGAAGAGAGGGAAGATGAGAGGGATGAAAGAGAAGGAATGGTGAAATGAAGGAAAAAGAAGGCTTAATAGAAAGTAACAGATGGTCCTCAAACACCCTAGACTCAAGGGAGACAGGGAGAGTACACACACGCACGCACGCACGCACACACACACACACTTGAATATTTTATTTGGTTCCACAATGACACATATGTAGTTTGATGGTTCTTTCAATGGTGGATGGATGACTCTATAGAGGACATAAACTGGGATGGAGACTGATCACTATTTTGTAGATTTAATCATCAACTGCACACAGATACAGTCATGCAGGAACTCAGCTACTTCCTGTTCTCTCTTTAAATTGACACCCACATACCACCAATCACAAAACAGTAAGGTGGTTTCTAGATAAATACTCAATAGAAATTACCATTCCAAACAACTGATTCCACACTCTTTTTGACGAACCAACAGTGAAATAGAAAATAACAACTCTCATAAAATGTCCCAAGGAAGGACCGATATTTTAAGGGCCACAGATTGACTTGGTTCAACAAACACAGACAGATGAGAGATAAGGTTTGGGGCTCCCTACATCCTTTTACATGATGGAACAGATGGTTTCCAGGCTAGAGCAGACCTGGGGTACCCAGAAGAGAGAGAGGGAGATAATGAGACAGAGTGGTGCAGACCTGGGGTACCCAGAAGAGAGAGAGGGAGATAATGAGACAGAGTGGAGCAGACCTGGGGTACCCAGAAGAGAGAGAGGGAGATAATGAGACAGAGTGGAGCAGACCTGTGGTACCCAGAAGAGAGAGAGGGAGATAATGAGACAGAGTGGAGCAGACCTGGGGTACCCAGAAGAGAGAGAGGGAGATAATGAGACAGAGTGGAGCAGACCTGGGGTACCCAGAAGAGAGAGAGGGAGATAATGAGACAGAGTGGAGCAGACCTGGGGTACCCAGAAGAGAGAGAGGGAGATAATGAGAGAGAGTGGAGCAGACCTGGGGTACCCAGAAGAGAGAGAGGGAGATAATGAGAGAGAGTGGAGCAGACCTGGGGTACCCAGAAGAGAGAGAGGGAGATAATGAGACAGAGTGGAGCAGACCTGGGGTACCCAGAAGAGAGAGAGGGAGATAATGAGACAGAGTGGAGCAGACCTGGGGTACCCAGAAGAGAGAGAGAGGGAGATAATGAGACAGAGTGGAGCAGACCTGGGGTACCCAGAAGAGAGAGAGAGGGAGATAATGAGACAGAGTGGAGCAGACCTGGGGTACCCAGAAGAGAGAGAGGGAGATAATGAGACAGAGTGGAGCAGACCTTGGGTACCCAGAAGAGAGAGAGGGGGATAATGAGACAGAGTGGAGCAGACCTGGGGTACCCAGAAGAGAGAGAGGGAGATAATGAGACAGAGTGGAGCAGACCTGGGGTACCCAGAAGAGAGAGAGGGAGAGAATGAGAGAGAGTGGAGCAGACCTGGGGTACCCAGAAGAGAGAGAGAGGGAGATAATGAGACAGAGTGGAGCAGACCTGGGGTACCCAGAAGAGAGAGAGAGGGAGATAATGAGACAGAGTGGAGCAGACCTGGGGTACCCAGAAGAGAGAGAGGGAGAGAATGAGAGAGAGTGGAGCAGACCTGGGGTACCCAGAAGAGAGAGAGGGAGAGAATGAGAGAGAGTGGAGCAGACCTGGGGTACCCAGAAGAGAGAGAGGGAGATAATGAGAGAGAGTGGAGCAGACCTTGGGTACCCAGAAGAGAGAGAGGGGGATAATGAGACAGAGTGGAGCAGACCTGGGGTACCCAGAAGAGAGAGAGGGAGAGAATGAGAGAGAGTGGAGCAGACCTTGGGTACCCAGAAGAGAGAGAGAGTGAGAGAATGAGAGAGAGTGGAGCAGACCTGGGGTACCCAGAAGAGAGAGAGGGAGAGAATGAGAGAGAGTGGAGCAGACCTTGGGTACCCAGAAGAGAGAGAGGAGAGAATGAGAGAGAGTGGAGCAGACCTTGGGTACCCAGAAGAGAGAGGGAGAGAATGAGAGAGAGTGGAGCAGACCTTGGGTACCCAGAAGAGAGAGAGGGAGAGAATGAGAGAGAGTGGAGCAGACCTTGGGTACCCAGAAGAGAGAGAGGGAGAGAATGAGAGAGAGTGGAGCAGACCTTGGGTACCCAGAAGAGAGAGAGGGAGAGAATGAGAGAGGGTGGAGCAGACCTTGGGTACCCAGAAGAGAGAGAGGGAGAGAATGAGACAGAGTGGAGCAGACCTGGGCTACCCAGAAGAGAGAGAGGGAGAGAATGAGAGAGAGTGGAGCAGACCTTGGGTACGCAGAAGAGAGAGAGGGAGAGAATGAGAGAGAGTGGAGCAGACCTTGGGTACCCAGAAGAGAGAGAGGGAGAGAATGAGAGAGAGTGGAGCAGACGTGGGGTACCCAGAAGAGAGAGAGGGAGAGAATGAGAGAGAGTGGAGCAGACCTTGGGTACCCAGAAGAGAGAGAGTGAGAGAATGAGAGAGAGTGGAGCAGACGTGGGGTACCCAGAAGAGAGAGAGGGAGAGAATGAGAGAGAGTGGAGCAGACCTTGGGTACCCAGATGAGAGAGAGGGAGAGAATGAGAGAGAGTGGAGCAGACCTGGGGTACCCAGATGAGAGAGAGGGAGAGAATGAGAGAGAGTGGAGCAGACCTTGGGTACCCAGAAGAGAGAGAGGGAGAGAATGAGAGAGAGTGGAGCAGACCTGGGGTACCCAGAAGAGAGAGAGGGAGAGAATGAGAGAGAGTGGAGCAGACCTGGGGTACCCAGAAGAGAGAGAGAGGGAGAGAATGAGAGAGAGTGGAGCAGACCTGGGGTACCCAGAAGAGAGAGAGGGAGAGAATGAGAGAGAGTGGAGCAGACCTTGGGTACCCAGAAGAGAGAGAGGGAGAGAATGAGAGAGAGTGGAGCAGACCTGGGGTACCCAGAAGAGAGAGAGGGAGAGAATGAGAGAGAGTGGAGCAGACCTTGGGTACCCAGAAGAGAGAGAGGGAGAGAATGAGAGAGAGTGGAGCAGACCTGGGGTACCCAGAAGAGAGAGAGGGAGAGAATGAGAGAGAGTGGAGCAGACCTGGGGTACCCAGAAGAGAGAGAGAGGGAGAGAATGAGAGAGAGTGGAGCAGACCTGGGGTACCCAGAAGAGAGAGAGGGAGAGAATGAGAGAGAGTGGAGCAGACCTGGGGTACCCAGAAGAGAGAGAGAGGGAGAGAATGAGAGAGAGTGGAGCAGACCTGGGGTACCCAGAAGAGAGAGAGGGAGAGAATGAGAGAGAGTGGAGCAGACCTGGGGTACCCAGAAGAGAGAGAGGGGGAGAGAATGAGAGAGAGTGGAGCAGACCTGGGGTACCCAGAAGAGAGAGAGGGAGAGAATGAGAGAGAGTGGAGCAGACCTTGGGTACCCAGAAGAGAGAGAGGGAGAGAATGAGAGAGAGTGGAGCAGACCTGGGGTACCCAGAAGAGAGAGAGGGAGAGAATGAGAGAGAGTGGAGCAGACCTGGGGTACCCAGAAGAGAGAGAGAGGGAGAGAATGAGAGAGAGTGGAGCAGACCTGGGGTACCCAGAAGAGAGAGAGGGAGAGAATGAGAGAGAGTGGAGCAGACCTTGGGTACCCAGAAGAGAGAGAGGGAGAGAATGAGAGAGAGTGGAGCAGACCTGGGGTACCCAGAAGAGAGAGAGGGAGAGAATGAGAGAGAGTGGAGCAGACCTGGGGTACCCAGAAGAGAGAGAGGGAGAGAATGAGAGAGAGTGGAGCAGACCTTGGGTACCCAAAAGAGAGAGAGGGAGAGAATGAGAGAGAGTGGAGCAGACCTGGGGTACCCAGAAGAGAGAGAGGGAGAGAATGAGAGAGAGTGAAGCAGACCTGGGGTACCCAGAAGAGAGGGAGGGAGAGAATAAGAGAGAGTGGACCAGAGGAAGAAGAGAAGGGGGAGAGTCTTACTTTGGTTTATCCATACAGAAATATACTTGAAAATAAAGTTGCCATATTGTTACTGTTGTACTATACAATGAGGGATTCCCATAATGGTCCATTGTTTGGGTGGCTGACTGGTTGGTAGGCTACAGCACGCTGGAGAGAGCACAAGTTGGTAGAATCCATCCCCACTGAACTGAGCCACTTCCTTTTCATAGTACACAACATGACTCCTCCCATAACCCTAACCTCTGGGCTTCGTTATGCAAGTCTTTTTCAAGTATTAATAGTAAATTACTTCATAAGTTAGTTTTCATGTGGTACCGTTGTCATATTATGCATTGTAGAGTTACAGGGAAACAGTGTGTTTATATGTGAGTCTGTGATGAGTGGTGACAGTGTCTGTGTGTGTGGGGGAGGGGGAAGTTGGTTTGACAGAGAAACAGCCTAATTACATGATAGCACTGAACCTCCCCACTCCTCACCCCTGGCCTTGTATGACACCCCTCAGCCTGGCTCGGTCCTGTTCTACTTCACCCCTGGTCTTGTATGACACCCCTCAGCCTGGCTCGGTCCTGTTCTACTTCACCCCTGGCCTTGTATGACACCCCTCAGCCTGGCTCGGTCCTGTTCTACTTCACCCCTGGCCTTGTATGACACCCCTCAGTCTGGCTCGGTCCTGTTCTACTTCACCCCTGGCCTTGTATGACACCCCTCAGTCTGGCTCGGTCCTGTTCTACTTCACCCCTGGCCTTGTATGACACCCATCAGTCTGGCTCGGTCCTGTTCTACTTCACCCCTGGCCTTGTATGACACCCCTCAGCCTGGCTCGGTCCTGTTCTACTTCACCCCTGGCCTTGTATGACACCCCTCAGCCTGGCTCGGTCCTGTTCTACTTCACCCCTGGCCTTGTATGACACCCTTCAGCCTGGCTCGGTCCTGTTCTACTTCACCCCTGGCCTTGTATGACACCCCTCAGTCTGGCTCGGTCCTGTTCTACTTCACCCCTGGCCTTGTATGACACCCCTCAGTCTGGCTCGGTCCTGTTCTACTTCACCCCTGGCCTTGTATGACACCCCTCAGTCTGGCTCGGTCCTGTTCTACTTCACCCCTGGCCTTGTATGACACCCCTCAGCCTGGCTCGGTCCTGTTCTACTTCACCCCTGGCCTTGTATGACACCCCTCAGCTTGGCTCGGTCCTGTTCTACTTCACCCCTGGCCTTGTATGACACCCCTCAGTCTGGCTCGGTCCTGTTCTACTTCACCCCTGGCCTTGTATGACACCCCTCAGTCTGGCTCGGTCCTGTTCTACTTCACCCCTGGCCTTGTATGACACCCCTCAGTCTGGCTCGGTCCTGTTCTACTTCACCCCTGGCCTTGTATGACACCCCTCAGCCTGGCTCGGTCCTGTTCTACTTCACCCCTGGCCTTGTATGACACCCCTCAGCCTGGCTCGGTCCTGTTCTACTTCACCCCTGGCCTTGTATGACACCCCTCAGTCTGGCTCGGTCCTGTTCTACTTCACCCCTTGCCTTGTATGACACCCCTCAGTCTGGCTCGGTCCTGTTCTACTTCACCCCTGGCCTTGTATGACACCCCTCAGTCTGGCTCGGTCCTGTTCTACTTCACCCCTGGCCTTGTATGACACCCCTCAGCCTGGCTCGGTCCTGTTCTACTTCACCCGTGGCCTTGTATGACACCCCTCAGCCTGGCTCGGTCCTGTTCTACTTCACCCCTGGCCTTGTATGACACCCCTCAGCCTGGCTCGGTCCTGTTCTACTTCACCCCTGGCCTTGTATGACACCCCTCAGTCTGGCTCGGTCCTGTTCTACTTCACCCCTGGCCTTGTATGACACCCCTCAGCCTGGCTTGGTCCTGTTCTACTTCACCCCTGGCCTTGTATGACACCCCTCAGCCTGGCTCGGTCCTGTTCTACTTCACCCCTGGCCTTGTATGACACCCCTCAGTCTGGCTCGGTTCTGTTCCAATTACTGTAAACAGCTGTTTTACTGTGGGACACGCACTATACACACACACACACACTTTTTTTCTGACCTACACCCACACACACACACACACACCTATACACACACCCCTCCCCTGTGACAGTGTGTGTTCATTCTAGCAGTATGGCTGCTGGACCTATGACCTCTTTATTCTCACGACACCCCTACACAGTCTGACTGGGATGGGGCCACACCATGGTGCCTTATGTTCCTTTCTCATCTATGCGGTTTCATTCATTTATTGGAGTCTGCTTGTTTTTCTGAGTGTGAGTGGGCATATTGTACATGTATTGTGGTAGCATGAGCTTAATATAATGATATTTGAGGAAACTGGTCCAAGTAATAAAGTAACGTTTATTGAGCTTGCTGTTGGTCTGTTTATGTCTCTGATTGGTTATACAGTGAAACAGGTGACTTCCAATATATCCTCCATCTCTCCTCCACCTCACCCTACCCACCTTGTAGAGTAGCTCCATTAACTCCCCAGGCCTATTAAAGTGACAGTGATAGCAGAGCAGGTGTAATTCTGTAGTTTTACAGCATCTGAGGTGACAAAACCCTATCTTCTCTCCTCCTTTATTGCCCCCAGACCGTCTATGAGCGTATTGAGCTGTTAAACCTGCATTTTTCATCACCAGGACCATGTCCACCAAGGCTGGGCTGCCTCAGACCATTAGACCGTTTGACTTATTCAATACTAAAGGTGCTCCTAAAACAGGCTGGTGGCTATCTGCTTTGACTGTGGTGGTCAGCTACGTGTGAGTGGATGGGCTAGTAAGACAGCAGCTGTTTCAGGTTGATTCAGTAATGGAGTTGATTTGTGTGTTGGAGATGACATATTGATACAAATTTTTTCATTTTATTTTTTTATTTCACCTTTATTTAACCAGGTATGCCAGTTGATAACAAGTTCTCATTTTCAACTGTGACCTGGCCAAGATAAAGCAAAGCAGTTCGAAACATACATACAATGCATACAACAACACATACAACAAATTAAGCACACAGTGCCCCCAAACCAGGCACAGAAACAGACGAAAATCATTACCGAACAGTTGCATTACATCAATAAAACTGATTTATCAAGATGGTGTCCTGTCACTTATGGACATCATGATCATCTCAGGAACACATTTAGTCAAATGATTAAAGTGTGTGTCCAGAACCGGGATCTGTCCAATACACACTACCATATGTCAACGTTGGTGTCCATAGATCCCTGCAGAGGAAATAAGGAGGGAGGGTGTAAGAAGAGAAAAGCAGACAATACATTCCACATGTATTGCTTCTTGTGCCGTCACTCCGCGGGAGGCTTTATTAGGGGTCCGCTCGTCTTATCTCTCACACGATATGGCACGCGCAAGAGGGTCAGCACGTGTGAAGGAGAGACAAGTCTAGAGGAGGCAGAAGGTTTCCCTGTAATCGGTCCCCTCACAGAAGAATGGCCCCTGGCATGCAGTTTACTATAGTGCATCTGATATGATCATAATATCACGGAAAAACAAGACGGACTACAGGAGCAGTCGTTCTGTCCACGAGCGCACCCTGTCCTGACGACAACTTTCTTTGTTTTCCTATAGCAGATGTCAAGAGACAACACTTCTGAAGATCTTTATCCTCAGACAATCAAGTGATGCTGCGTAAAAGTGAAAGAAAACATTAACACCTGGTTATAGCCTAGTTAATAGGCTCGTAAAATAGTTTTGAATAGTCAAACATCTCATTTGAAGACCTTTGATGGCATCACCTTTAAATCGAGTTTTTCTCGAACGTGAAATGTTGATGAGAAGGGTTGGAAATGTTTGACCGTTAGAGAAACCAACAAGAGTCACAGTTTTTAACGTGGAAATAACTCCTCAGCGGTACACCCTTCTTGGATAAAGTTCAACAAATGTATAAGGTGAGTTTAAACATTCCTACAATTGAAACAAACATTTTTGGAAGAACATAAGAACGTTTTATAGGCCTATCTGTTTCCATTTTCATATGATGATGTTTATTTTGATATGGAAATAACTCCAGTGTTGTATAATTATTTATGTTATCCCCTCTAAACTAAAAGTAACATGAAAAATATTGTGCCTTTATATAACGCGCATAAAGGATATCTCGTTTGTATATCAGCATATTCCAGACGCGCGTCATCCATTCATAGCCTACACAGCACGCGAATCGTTTGCGAGACAGATGGTCAGCTGCTCACGTGAATTCAGAGCTCTCCCAATAATTAATTTCAATTAAATCTTAATTCGTGTCTGCTGTGTTATGTGATGTATGTTCGCAGCTATCGGTTTTAATCGAATGCAGCCTGTGGAAATTTGTTCCCATGAAATGGCCAGACGAGACTATTTTAAAATGGGCAGACTAGCCAGAATTGCTCAACTTTATGAGTAGTAGGCTAATAGGCTATTTCGATAGACCCTACTACATAGGGTGTTTTAAAAATCCAGATAAGACAATCCATATGGATTGTGTTTACACAGGCAGTCCACTTCTGATATTTTTGCCACTAATTGGTATTTTGACCAATCACATCAGATCTTTTTCAGAGCTGATCTGATTGGCCAGAAAAATATCAGAATTGAGCTGCCTAATAGGCCTAGACAATGAAGTGAGTTGTTAGAATCAGCACCAAGGACACAGTGCACAACAGGAGTGCGAACATGCATCTCACCAAAATATTCTCTCACTTATAAAAATCTAATTGTCCACAGAAACCTAACATATTCTCACCCCTGATCTCTCCTCTGTTATAAGACTAAACCCATATCTCTCACACAGGGGTTGTTGAACCTTTGGTCTGAAAACTGATCACAGAACGGACTGCTTGAAGATGATGCTAAGTCCAGACCAGCCAGATGCCGGGCTGCCCACAGAGACCCTGCTGAACGGCATCAAGATGGAGTGTGCCCCCATGCCTGCGGAGCCCGCAGAAGGCCAGGGCAAGGCGCGATCTCTGTCCATGCCTTCCCTCAGCAGGGAGGAGAAGAGGAGGCGGCGGCGTGCCACAGACAAGTACCGGTCCGCACACGCCACGAGAGAGCGCATCCGCGTTGAGGCCTTCAACGTTGGGTTCGCAGAGCTGAGGAAACTTCTCCCGACACTTCCGCCAGACAAGAAGCTGTCCAAGATCGAGATCCTCCGGCTGGCAATCTGCTACATCACCTACCTCAACCATGTGCTGGACGCGTAGGGCAGGCGTTAGGGATGGACATCTGTCAGTGAAGGAGAGAAGACTGAACATGGGGAAGATCTCAATTGCAAACTCTTCGCATCCTCTCTCCTTTCTTCTCTTCTCCTTCTCAAAACTAATTGGATGAGAAAACCAGAGGATCCTCCTCTCTGACCGTCTCCTCCAATGGGTTTTGAAAAGGAGACAAGGAGAGAGGAGAGAGGACGCAAGGAGTATGTAATTGAGATCTTCCCATGGAGACCGAGAAAGATGGACATTGTTGCCACATATCTGGCCTCGGAGCCCTGTCGTGCCTATTGTGTCTGCCGAAGTCCCCTGGTGTGGTGCCACTGGGCCAGGGACACATAATAAAACAGGACCTAATGTCTCTCTGTCTTTCACAGTGCTGTGATGGAAAGAAACTGCTGCCCCTCTGGACTTCCCCACAGACGTATTCAGTGCTGCTGCTGAGTCACCTCAATCCAAATTTGTTTTGTCAGAAAATGCAATAATGTCGGGTTGTCCTACTTCTTGTAGGCCCATGTTCCTAATATTGAAAGGAATAGTACTGTTAGCTTATAGACTTTACTGCCAGGGCCAAACTTCTCTCCATGGACAGGGCTGATTTAAAGGACCTATAGCTGCAGAGATGTGCTGAAATCAGCACTGATGTTCACAATAGAATATAACTGGGCACTTATTTACAGAAAGTAGTTGTTTTATATTGTGTTCATTGTTGGTTGTGGATTAGGCCTAGTAAGTTATTTATTTGTCAATGAATGTTTACATTGTGTCATGTCTTATGTCTGGTCTTTGCACATGCATATGGATATTGTTGCTCTTTAATTGCAGTTTTTATCAGATTTGATCTGTTTAACATTTTCCCCCAAAAATGTGAAATCCTTGTTTAAGTCCAAAGGTTGCAAGGGAAATTGCAATATTTCGTTTAGTATGGTGAGACAGTCTCAGATTTAGGCTGACAATTTAATTGTTCGAATTTTCGATTGTCCCGAAGTTTGTTGGTTTCGTGCTTTTTTTAGACTAACATTTTTTGGGTGACAAAAACTCCATAGTTTACTGTAGCCAATACCTGCTTTCCAAAGATTGCTTAACATTTCAGGGCGTCCTTTCATAGTAACCCATGGATATGAAACATATCATCAGAATTTGTTCAATCAAATAAACCGATTTTTAAGTTAAAATATTCTTAAATGTTTGGTGTTGTATGGACATTTTGAATAGATAGACGTTCAGGTGGAATTTCGAAAAACAAAAAAATCTGCTAACGATGTGGGTGACGCCAGGGTATTTCATATTTTCTCCAGATTGGAGAGGCGAGGTCTGGGGCACTGGGCCAGTGTCCGAGCCGGAGCTTCCCTCCGTAGTCGGTGGACAGACGCTCTCCCCACGGACCGGGCAGGTGTTCCTCCAGACGAGCCGAGACAACCACATTACGGCCCATCCGTCTGCCACGTCCCCCGGGACACGGGCGGGCACACGCACACACACGCGCGCACACACACGCGCATTTAGGGAGAGGTGACTTGGGAATTATGGACAAGAGAAAAGAAAGCATATTGGCTGGACAAAGAGCTCATTCGTGACAGAAATTTGTAAGTCGCTCTGGATAAGAGCGTCTGCTAAATGACTTAAATGTAAATGTATGTAAATGTAAATAATAATGACATAGCCTACCGTTAATTATTTGAACATTGATAAATAATTCGACCTAAAAGCATCACAGAAAACCCTACATGAAAAACATAAAATATTTATAAACAAACAAGATTTTCTACATGGAAGTTCATATCGGTTTTGTGAATGCAGAAGAAGCATGTTGTAGTTCTAATTCGTAAGACAACAAAAACTATTGAAACAGACTGCTACTTTGTTCCAGGTAATTCATTACAACTAAACAATACAAATATATATAGGCTATAGGCTACATCAAGTAACACCGGATAGCTAGAGAGCTTGCATTAACTAAATGCCAGGAGAGAATCAAATGAAATATCACATAGCCTACATATATGAAAGGGAAGTGAAATGGGACAACTTATCAGTTGGACAACTGAATGCATTCAACTGAAATGTGTCTACCGCATTTAGCCCAAACTCTCTGAATCAGAGTCAAGTAATACATTGTATCCTATATGAAGTCATTTTCATCTATAGTCAAACAAAAGCATTTCTTTACATTTTCCACAGACCACAAAATGTTAATTACAAATATCATAAAGGGATTCTATCCTTTCTTCTTTTTCTTTTCTTTTCATTCCATTTCACATTATTGTCATCTATCCATTATAACCAGTATTGGTGTGCTCTCTCTCTCTCTCTGTCTCTCTCTCTCTCTGTCTCTCTCTCTCTCTCTCTCTCTGTCTGTCTCTCTGTCTCTCTCTCTGTCTGTCTCTCTCTCTCTGTCTCTCTCTCTGTCTGTCTCTCTCTCTCTCTCTGTCTCTCTATGTCTCTCTCTCTGTCTCTCTGTCTGTCTGTCTCTCTCTCTCTCTCTCTCTCTCTCTCTCTCTGTCTCTCTCTCTGTCTGTCTCTCTCTCTCTCTCTCTCTCTGTCTCTCTATGTCTCTCTCTCTGTCTCTCTGTCTGTCTGTCTCTCTCTCTCTCTCTCTGTCTCTCTCTCTGTCTGTCTCTCTCTCTCTCTCTCTGTCTCTCTCTCTGTCTGTCTGTTCTGCTCCGTGTACAACGTAGAACACCAAAAAAATAATGTATGCAGAGCAGAATTAGGCCGATACCCACTAATTATAAAAATCCAGAAAAGAGCTGTTAAATTCTATAACCACTTAAAAGGAATTGATTCCCAAACCTTCCACAACAAAGCCATCACCTACAGAGAGATGAACCTGGAGAAGAGTCCCCTAAGCAAGCTGGTCCTGGGGCTCTGTTCACAAACACACCCTACAGAGCCCCAGGACAGCAGCACAATTAGACCCAACCAAATCATGAGAAAACAAAAAGATAATTACTTGACACATTGGAAAGAATTAACAAAAAAACAGAGCAAACTAGAATGCTATTTGGCCCTACACAGAGTACACAGCGGCAGAATACCTGACCACTGTGACTGACCCAAAATTAAGGAAAGCTTTGACTATGTACAGACTCAGTGAGCATAGCCTTGCTATTGAGAAAGGCCGCCGTAGGCAGACATGGCTCTCAAGAGAAGACAGGCTATGTGCTCACTGCCCACAAAATGAGGTGGAAACTGAGCTGCACTTCCTAACCTCCTGCCCAATGTATGACCATACTAGAGAGACATATTTCCCTCAGATTACACAGATCCACAAAGAATTCGAAAACAAATACAATTTTGATAAACTCCCATATCTACTGGGTGAAATTCCAGTGTGCCATCACAGCAGCAAGATTTGTGACCTGTTGCCATGAGAAGGGCAACCAGTGCAGAACACACACCATTGTAAATACAACCCATATTTATGCTTATTTATTTTATCTTGTGTCCTTTACCATTTGTACATTGTTAAAACACTGTATATATATATAATATGACATTTGTAATGTCTTTATTGTTTTGAAACTTCTGTATGTGTAATGTTTACTGTTAATTTTTATTGTTTATTTTACTTTATATATTATCTACCTCACTTGCTTTGGCAATGTTAACACATGTTTCCCATGCCAATAAAGCACTTGAATTGAAGAGAGAGAGAGACATAGACATAGAGACATAGAGACAGAGAGAGAGAATTATTGCAAATAGGTGAGTTTTGTGGTGCAAGGCTGCCCTCTGTTGGTCTATAGAACTACATGTTCAGCCAGCACCAGCTGGTCAATGATCAAATATAATTTTATTGGTCAGGTAATATATAACAATTTCACAACAATACACACAAATCTAAAGGAATGGAATTAATAATATATACATTTTGGACGAGCATTGTCGGAGCAGCATAGACTAAGAGACAGTAGAATAGAATTCAATAGAATACAGTATATACATAGGAGATGAGTAATGCAAAATATGTAAACATTAATAAAGTGACTAGTGTTCCCTTATTAAAGTGGCCAGTGATTTGAAGTCTATGTATATTAGGGCAGCAGCCTAAGGTGCTATTTAACAGTCCGACAGTCTGATGGCCTTGAGATAGAAGCTGTTTTTCAGTCTCTCAGTCCCAGCTTTGATGCATCTGTACTGACCTCGCCTTCTGGATGATAGCGGGATGAACAGGCCGTGGCTCGGGTGGTTGTTGTCCTTGATGATCAGCAGCTCTTTAAATGTGAGTGCATTTTTTAAAGATGGGAACATACACAAACAAACTGACTAAGGAGAGTCTGGTAAAAGCTCAATGCAAATCTCTAGCCACAACTACCACTTCAATGTTGACCGATCTGAGAGAATTGTTAAGGTAAAAGCAGGCTGTGGAAGATGTTATGTGGGTGGTGTCATCATATAATGCATTCAGTCCTTCACATCTGCTAAGACCATAAGGACTTGGTCTAATTAGATGAAGTGGTTAATGACAGACATGGAACAACGCTTATGTGGTTCCTAATTCATTGTAACGTAAAGTATAGCCAAGGCTACAGTGTCATGGATTAAGGTTGTCACAGCTGACTGCCTTTGACCCGTTCACTGTGTGTGTGTGTTCCTATGTTACTGCGCTCATAATGCTGCATACTGTAGGAAAGACTAGATTTCATCACTGAATTAAATGCTAATACATTCATTAATATATTCTACATTTGGTAGATGATGATAACTGCCTACACAGCGATGCCCCCTAGTGTATACCTATCATCGCGCCAATCTCCCCCAGAATCCCTTCACTGTCTGTCCACAACTGTACTACGCCCGTGGAGAAGCAGCAATACCGTCTGTGGATCGGTTCGTTTTGCAGCCTCGGTGTATAGCAGGCTTTATTTCACGTCCAAACGCAGGTGAAGGAATGTCGCCCCCGTGAAAAGGTGAGTTATGTGCGCATTGTAAATATATTGTAGCCAGTTCATCTGTGATTCATATCGTAATTCATTCAGCAGGTGAAGGAACAACTGGAGCTCGAAGCATGAGACCAGGATCAGAGTGAAGTTCAGTACCGCCGCGAATCGAGTAACGGTTCTTTGGCGTCGCATTACATTGACTTAGTTGATAATTCTCACTGCTATGATATGTTTTGATGTTTATCATATTTGTTGCTATACAACCGAATAACGTTTTAAACGAGACTACTCCGTTGGCATCTCGTTCATGATCCACTAGACAACAGATATGCTACAGTCATAGCCGCGGGAAGTATGGGTGCTGAGCGTCCTCTGAAAAATCTGAATAAAAAACACAATTATATTCCTATTATTGTTTTATGTTGCAATGTTGTTTTTCTTCACAAAAGTCGTGCACTGGGCCTTTACTAGTCCTGTACTAGCACAGGGTTTCACAAAGTTGGTCCTGGTGCACGTTTTGTTTTTTGGCATCGCACAACAGAGTTGATTCAAATAACCAACTCATCGTCAAGCTTTTATCATTTGAATCAGCTGTTTAGTGCCTTGGGGATGGGGCTTGGGAACCCCTATATTAGCAGACATATATAGCCCTCTGTAGCGCAGCAGGCTATATAATCTGTGCTCCAGCTAAAGGTAGGCGTAACTACTTACAAAAAGCGTGTTTAAAATATAGACATGTTTTATTATCTCCAGATAGGTACCGTGAAATGTGTTGTGATGTTCAACAAAAGTGAATGGCAGTATTATACTGAAAGATATTTGGTCATTTCGTCAAACTTGTGAGGCTCTCCAGGCTTATTAGTTGGTGATTCAACATATTTGCTGTGATTTAACTCAATCCATTTTTAACTGTTTCCCACCCTAATTCTTTTAAATTCCCGGAGATAAAGACATATTTTGTTGGCCAAATATTCATAGATTTTCGTTAAAAGGCCGCATATGGTCTCTGCATCATCAAATTTTGCGTAGGTAAAAATAGTTGGGTAGGTGCACAGCGGACAGCAGTGGTCCGGAGCGGACAGCAGTGGTCCGGAGCACACTGAGCTTCACTCGGCCATTTCTCACAATGGTGCTCGTTTAGTAAAGTTCAATTAAAGCTGAATCAATGTTTTGGAAGATCATATCATTATTAATTAGTATTCTACATAACATAACCAAATATAATAGCATAACGTTACTGTTACACCAGTACGATTTTAGGAGATTTATCTGAATAGTCAAAAAGAATACCCCAAACATCTTCCCATGGATATTTTTTTCTCACTTTTATTTAACCAGGTAAGCTAGTTGAGAACAAGTTCTCATATGCAACTGTGATCTGGCCAAGATCAAGCATAGCAGTTCGACACATACAACAACATAGAGTTAGTTACACATGGTATGAACAAAACGTACAGTCAATAATATAGTAGAAAAAAAGAAAACAAAGTCTATATACAGTGAGTGCAAATTAGGTCAAATAAGGGAGTTAAGACAAATAGGCCACGGTGGCGAAGTAATTACAATACGGCAATTAAACACTGGAATGGTAGATGTGCAAAATATGGATGTGCAAGTAGAGATACTGTGGTGCAAAAGGAGCAAAAATAAATAAATACAGTATGGGGATGAGGTAGATAGATGGGCTGTATACAGATGGACTATGAACAGGTGCAGTGATCTGTGAGCTGCTCTGACAGCTGGTTCTTAAACCTAGTGAGGGAGATGGGGAAACTCCAGCTTCAGTGATTTTTGCATGGCTACAGTGCGTTAGCCACCCGGTGTAATAGCCGTTTTATAGCCTTCTTAGGTCTTTAACCGGGGTCACTATATCTCAAAGGTCATCTCCTTTCTTTGAACTCGTAGATGGATCGATCAGATGCGATGTTCACTGGGCTAGATTCACTGTTAAGCACCATCCTAGTACGTTACCTCAGTACACACCTGGAATTGCCTGCTATAGCGCCTTTGAATGCAGGATATGGTCAGCTGCCAAGCACTCTCCTATCAGTGGAACCACTACAGTGGTTCTCAACCAGGGGTACTAGGACCCCTGGGGGTACTTGGTCTATCTACTCGTGAGACCATAAACCTACTAGTAAAATGCACAAGATCAAAATTCAGTTGGTGGTAGAGTAACCGAAAAATGTTGGGAATCGCTGGTTTACTACACCTATGTGCTGTTTTAGGAGGCAGGTGGCATACAGTTGAAGTTGGAAGTTTACATACACTTAGATTGGAGTCATTAAAAACTCATTTTTCAACCACTCCACAAATTTCCTGTTAACAAACTATAGTTTTGGCAAGTCGGTTAGCACATTTACTTTGTGCATGACACAAGTCATTTTTCCAACAATTGTTTACAGATTATTTCACTTATAATTCACTGTATCACAATTCCAGTGGGTCAGAAGTTTACATACACGAAGTTGACTGTGCCTTTAAACAGCTTGGAAATTTCCAGAAAATTATGTCACGGCTTTAGAAGCTTCTGATAGGCTAATTGACATAATTTCAGTCAATTGGAGGTGTACCTGTGGATGTATTTCAAGGCCTACCTTCAAACTCAGTGCCCCTTTGCTTGACATCATGGGAAAATCAAAAGAAATCAGCCAAGACCTTAGAAAAATAATTGTAGACCTCCACAAGTCTGGTTCATCCTTGGGAGCAATTTCCAAACACCCGAAGGTACCACATTCATTTGTACAAACAATAGTACACAAGTATAACCACCATGGGACCACGCAGCCGTCATACCGCTCAGGAAGGAGACACGTTCTAGGAGACACGGTCTCCTAGAGATGAACGTACTTTTGTGCGAAAAGTGCAAATCAATCCCAGAACAACAGCAAAGGACTTTGTGAAGATGCTGGGGGAAACGGGTACAAAGTATCTATATCCACAGTAAAATGAGTCCTATATCAACATAACCTGAAAGGCCGCTCATTAATGAAAAAGCCAATGCTCCAAAACCGCCATAACAGAGCCAGACTACGGTTTGCAAATGCACATGGGGACAAAGATCATACTTTTTGGAGAAATGTCCTCAAACAAGCTAAGCATCAGTATAGAGACAAAGTTTAGTCGCAATTCAATGGCTCAGACGAGATTTTAATTTTAATTTTACTAGGCAAGTCCGTTAAGAACAAATTATTATTTTCAATGATGGCCTAGGAACAGTGGGTTAACTGCCTGTTCAGGGGCAGAACAACAGATCTGTACCTTGTCAGGGGATTCGAACTTGCAACCTTTCGGTTACTAGTCCAACACTCTAACCACTAGGCTACCCTGCCGCCCCAAAAGAGATGTATGTGACAGGGTCTACAGTCAATCACGGACTATAAAAGGAAAATCAGCCCTGTCGCGGACCAGGATGTCTTGCTCCCAGACAAACTAAACAACTTTTTTGCTCGCTTTGAGGACAATACAGTGCCACTGACACGGCCAGCAACCAAAACCTGTGGTCTCTCCTTCACTGCAGCCGACATGAGCAAAACATTTAAAAGTGTCAACCCTCACAGGGCTGCAGGACCAGATGGAATCCCCAGCCGCGTCCTCAGAGCATGCGCAGACCAGCTGGCTGGTGTGTTTACGGACATATTCAACCCTTATCCCAGTCCACTATTCCCACATACTTCCAGAGGGCCACCATTGTTCCTGTTCCCAAGAAAGCTAAGGTAACTGAGCTAAATGACTACCGCCCCGTAGCACTCACTTCCGTCATCATGAAGTGCTTTGAGAGACTAGTCAAGGACCATAACACCTCCACCCTACCTGAGACCCTCGAGACCCAATAGGTGCACAGATGACGCAATCACACTGCACACTGCCGTAACCCATCTGGACAAGAGGAATACCTATGTGAGAATGCTGTTCATCGACTACAGCTCAGCATTCAACACCATAGTACCCTCCAAACTTCGTCATCAAGCTCGTGACCCTGGGTCTGGACCCCGCCCTGTGCAACTGGGTCCTGGACTTCCTGACGGGCCGCACCCAGGTGGTGAGGGTAGGAAACAACATCTCCACCCCGCTGATTCTCAATACAAGGGTGTGCTCTCAGCCCTCTCCTGTACTCCCTGTTCATCCATGACTGTGTGGCCATGCACACCTCCAACTCAATCATCAAGTTTGCAGACGACACTACAGTGGTAGGCTTGATTACCAACAACGACTAGACGGCCCAGAGGGAGGAGAGGAGGTCCCTCAGAGTGTGGTGTCACGATAATAACCTCACACAATGTCAACAAAACAAAGGAAATGATCGTGGACTTCAGGAAACAGCAGAGGGAGCACCCCCCTATCCACATCGACAGGACAGTAGTGGAGAGGGTAGAAATTTAAGTTCCTCGGTGTACACATCACGGACAAACTGAAATGGTCCAACCACACAGACAGTGTGGTGAAGAAGGCGCAGCAGCGCCTCTTCAACCTCAGGAGGCTGAAGAAATTCGGCTTGTCACCAAAATCACACAAACTTTTACAGATGCACAATCGAGAGCATCCTGTATGGCTGTATCACTTGAATCGCCTGGTACGGCAACTGCTCCGCCCATAACCGTAAGGCTCTCCAGAGGGTAGTGAGGTCTGCACAACGAATCACCGGGGGCAAACTACCTGCCCTCCAGGACACCTACACCACCCGATGTCACAGGAAGGTCAAAAAGATCATCAAGGACAACAACTACCCGAGCCACTGCCTGTTCACCCCGCTGTCAACCAGAAGGCGGGGTCAGTACAGGTGCATCAAAGCTGGCATTGAGAGACTGAAAAACAGCTTCTATCTCAAGGCCATCAGATTGTTAAAACCGCTTGAGTTTAGGGGGCAGTATTTTGATGTTTGGATGAAAAACGTACCCATATTAAACTGCCTATTTCTCAGGCCCAGAATCTAGAATATGCATATAATTGTCAGATTAGGATAGAAAACACTCTACAGTTTCCAAACTGTCAAAATATTGTCTGTGAGTATAACAGAACTGATACTGCAGGCGAAAACCTGAGAAATCAAACCAGGAAGTGGCCTCTATTTTGAAAGCTCCATGTTCCATAGCCTGCCCTCGCTCCATTTAAAGGGATATCAACCAGATTCCCCATAGTCAACCAGCTTCCCTATGGTGTGGCTTTTATTTTGAAAAATGAGCGAGAGAGATCACATTGCGTCATTGTATGCCTGGGTGCCAGCAGCGTTTTGTATGCGGAACAGCTTGGAGCAGCCATTTTCTCTCTCTCTCCTATTGAAGAAGCTACATTCCCGGTTGATATATTATCGATTATATATATTGTAAAAACAACTTGAGGATTGAATATAAAAAATTTGAAATGTTTCTACGAACATTACGGATACGATTTGGAATTTTCGTATGCGATGTCGTGACCGCTCGAGCCTGTGGATTTCTGAACATAATACCTCCATTTGGTTGGCGCGTTTTGGATAAAAAAAATAATCTTTATGGAGCAAAAGGAACATTTATTGTGTAACTGGGAGTCTCGTGAGTGCAAACATCCGAAGATCAAAGGTAAGCGATTTAATTTATTGCTTTTCTGACTTTCGTGACCAATCTACTTGGCTGCTAGCGGTTTGTAATATTTTGTCTACTGAGAGAGATGTGCTTACATAAACGCTTGGTATGCTTTCACCGAAAAGCTTTATTGAAATCTGAAACGCCAGGTGGATTAACAACAAGCTAAGCTGTGTCTTGCTATATTGCACTTGTGATTTCGTGAAAATTAAACATTTTTAGTAATTTAATTTGAATTTGGCGCTCTGCAATTCAGAGGTGGTTGACGAAAATGATCCCGCTAACGGGATGGGTGCATCAAGAAGATATTAAACAGCCATCACTAATATTGAGTGGCTGCTGCCAACATACTGACTCAACTCCAGCCACTTTAATAATGGAAAATTGATGTAATAAATGTATCACTAGCCACTTTAAACAATGCCACTTCATATAATGATTACATACCCTACATTACTCATCTAATTTGTATATACTGTACTCTATACCATCTACTGCATCTTGCCATCTTGGTGTAATGTATCACTAGCCACTTTAAACAATGCCACTTTTATATGTTTTCATACCCTACATTACTCATCTCATATGTATATACTGTACTCTATACCATCTACTGCATCTTGCCTATGCCGTTCTATACCATCACTCATTCATATATATTTTTTAATCTACATATTCTTATTCATTCCTTTACACTTGTGTGTACAAGGTAGTTGTTGTGAAATTGTTAGGTTAGATTACTAGTTGGATATTACTGCATTGTCGGAACTAGAAGAACAAGCATTTTCGCTACACTCGCAAGTTAAACAATTTAATGGCAATGCTACCAAATACTAATTGAGTGTATGTAAACTTCTGACTCACTGGGAATGTGATGATTGAAAAAAATAATTCTCTCTACTATTATTCTGACATTTCACATTCTTAAAATGAAGTGGCGATCCTACCTGACTTAGGAATGTTTACTAGGATTACATGTCAGGAATTGTGAAAAACTGAGGTTAAATGTCTTCGTCTAAGGTGCATGTAATCTTCTGACTTCAACTGTATATCTGCGCAACAGAAATACCCATTATAGTAAGCACATACCAAGCCTGTTACCCTGTTAGTGCTCAGGCCTTCTCCCTTCTCTCCTGCCGGCATATCCTGAATCATGATCACTGTACTTGGGCTTTCTTTCATTCACATGAATGGGTTTGGAACCAGGGAGGTTGGATTGCATACCAGAGAACTGTCAGCTCGCTTCTAGTGTTTTTTTTTTTTTTTACTCGAGTGTGAATGTTTGTGACCATTGTCAACTCTCTCTTCTCTTGTGTGCGGTAGAACCCTGTGTGTGTCTTTGTTTTAATGGGTTTTTTTCTCCCACTAGCTGACCTTGGATGATGCTATCTTATGTGAATGTTTGTTTGTACTTGAACACACATACCCCCCCTTAACTTAAAAAATAACCCTTTTGTGCACTAACACTCACACTTAAATACATTTCCAAAAAAAATCTAAACATGTTTTCACTTTAGTTATGGGGTATTGTGTGTAGATGGGTGAGAAAATACATCTATTTAATCCATTTTGAATTCAGGCTGTAACACAACAAAATGTAGAATATGTCAAGGGATATGAGAACTTTCTGAATGCACCTGCTAACTTAAAGAAATAATCCACCCCAAACCACAAATTATTCTGATTAACAGTTAGATAGCACTATGTGAAAAATGTTAAACAAATGTTTCCTTTTGTCGTTATAACAAGGTTGGTACAAACATGGTCTGATGAAACAAAAATGTGAAAACTGTTGCAGCTCAGGTCGAATTATTTCATTTTTTTAAACCATGCAATGCCCTCCCCCTCTGGCTAGCTACGCAGAAAACAAAGCTACACACAATAATACCAGTCAATATCAGTATGTGAAGTAGCTAGCTAGTTAGCTGTAAAATTGCCTTAACAAACTGCATCAATTTGGGTCTTACTCACCGAGTTCAACTTGCAGTCAGTCTCTGCTCAGAGCAGGGAAACGTTCCTTTCCCACAGAGATATTGTTCAGGAGATGGGGAAACTCCATAAGAATCAAATTAAAGCCCATTGTGTATGTTGCCCATAAGTCATGCATTCTGGGTGATTCTGGGACAAGGAGAGCTTTCCTTCAATGAATGAATGGGAGTCAATTGTACAACGTTGCAAATATTTTCCAAGATGGGAGATAATTAATATCCTTAATGTTGTATAGCTTTGGAATCGTGACATTACGTACGTTCAGGGAAATAAGTAGGCTTCTCAAATCCTACTTTGAGATGGGATTATGTGACGATTAGCTTAGCATCCGCGTGATGCAGCATGACAATGTGAATGCAATGGGTCGACAGTCAGGTCCGGTGTTTTTCCATTCATTGTCCAATGGGATTCCTCTCTCCTCCTCTCTAATTCCCACAGACACAGGGCACATTTCAACATGGTACTTGAAGCAGAAATGGAGTGGAATCATTTGGTACACTGTTTAGATTGAGCACATCTAAGCGAAATATATAATTTTAGAAAAAAAAGCAGGAGGAAGGGAAGCGCTGCTAAGGTACACAATAGTCGATTTTGGTTGACAAAGGTGCTCTTTGGTAAAAGGGGTAAATTGGTTATCAAAAAGAAAAATCTACCTTCCTGATGCTTCTAGCCTTGAGTTGTATTTTTGATAACATATTTGATAACATATCTTTAGTATTTCACTTTTGAATGTGTATAGTATTGCTTACTGGGTGTTGTCCAATGAATTCTGTAACCACTCCCTCTTCAAATCAGGGTTCATTGGAAAAAGCTGTTCAAAAGAGGACATTGTATTATCATATCTTTGTTCTCCCGGACTGTCACTGCTGTTGAAGGATGAAGACCAAGGTGCAGCGTGGTTAGCGTACATTTTCTTTATTTTAAGCAAAATGACACCAAACAAAACAATAACCACTACAAAAAACAAACCGTGAAGCTCACAGGAAAAGTGCTCTAAACAGAGACAACCTCCCACACACACAGGTGGGAAAAGGGTACCTAAGTATGGTTCCCAATCAGAGACAATGATAGACAGCTGTCCCTGATTGAAAACCATACCCGGCCAAACACAAAGAAATAGAAAACATAGAACACAAAACATAGAATGCCCACCCCAACTCACGCCCTGACCAAACCAAAACAGAGACATAAAAAGGATCTCTAAGGTCAGGGCGTGACACTGACGCCATGCAGCTGAAACGCGTCTGAGTTTTAAACTTTATTTCCATTGAACATGACATACAAATAAGGGCATTTAATATGAGGAGTGCCTTGGTCCTATATTTTTGATAAAATATATACTTTGTCATGACAAAATAAGCAGATGGATGTGTTCTAGACAAGTATTCCCATTTTATCTATTGGCTGATCTGAAGTGCAGGTAATTGTTTTAAAAGCATTATGAAATGTGATAGTGTTTTATCCTCTATCTCCAATAACGATAATTATATAGCTATGACGCAATTTTCTGATTTTCACTTAGAAGTTAAATCATGGGGAATTGTTTTATTTTACCCACTAACAGAACATAGACTTTCACCAAATTGACAGGAGTTTTATGATTTCTATTTCTGGGCCTGGATTATCCCTTTCAAATTAAATAAAACGTTATTAGTCACATGCGCCGAATACAACAGGTGTCGACCTTACAGTAAAATGCTTACTTACAAGCCCCTAACCAACAATGCAGTTAAAAAAAAATACGGATAAGAATAATAAATAAAAGTAACAAGTAATTAAAGGGCAGCAGTAAAATAACAATAGTGAGACTATATACCGGGGAGGGGGGGGGAGGCAATGCAAATAGTCTAGGTAGCCATTTGATTATGATTATGTGTTCAGGGGTCTTATGGCTTGGGGGGTAGAAGCTGTTTAGAAGCCTCTTGGACCTAGACTTGGCGCTCCGGTACCGCTTGCCGTGCGGTAGCAGAGAGAACAGTCTATGACTAGGGTGGCTGGAGTCTTTGAGAGGTCCTGGATGGCAGGAAGCTTGGCCCCAGTGATGTACTGGGCCGTTCGCACTACCCTCTGTAGTTCCTTGCGGTTGGAGGCCGAGTAGTTGCCATACCAGGCAGTGATGCAACATGTCAGGATGCTCTTGATGGTGCAGATATAGAACCTTTTTGAGGATCTGAGGACCCATGCCAAATCTTTTCAGTCTCCTGAGGGGAATAGATTTTGTCGTGCCTTCTTCACGACTGTCTTGGTGTGCTTGGACCATGATAGTTTGTTGGTGATGTCGACACCAAGGAACTTGAAGCTCTCAACCTGATCCACTTCAACCCCGTCGATGAGAATGGGGGCCTGCTCGGTCCCCTTTTTCCTGTAGTCCACAATCATCTCCTTTGTATTGATCACGTTGAGGGAGAGGGTGTTGTCCTGGCACCACACAGCCAGGTCTCTGACCTCCTCCCTATAGGCTGTCTCGTCGTTGTCGGTGATCAGGCCTACCACAATTGTATCATCGGCAAACTTAATGATGGTGTTGAAGTCGTGCATGGTCGTGCAGTCATGAGTGAACAGGGAGTACGGGAGGGGACTGAGCACGCACCCCTGAGGGGCCCCTGTGTTGAGGATCAGCATGGCGGATGTGTTGTTACCTACCATTACCACCTGGGGGCGGCCGATCTGGAAGTCCAGAATCCAGTTGCAGAGGGAGGTGTTTAGTCCCAGGGCCCTTAGCTTATTGACGAGCTTTGAGGGCACTAAGTTGAACACCAAGCTGTAGTCAATGAAAAGCATTCTCACATAGGTGTTCCCTTTGTTCAGATGGGAAGGGCAGTGTTGAGTGCAATAGAGATTGCATCATCTGTTGGGGCGGTATGCAAATTTGAGTGGGTCAAGTGTTTCTGGGATAGTGATGTTGATGTGAGCCATGACCAGCCTTTCAAAGCACTTCATGGCTACAGACGTGAGTGCTACGGGTCGGGAGTCGTTTAGACAGGTTACCTTAAGTGTTCTTGGGCACAGGCACTATCGTGGTCTGCTTAAAACATGTTGGTATTACAGACTCGGACAGGGAGAGATTGAAATGTCAGTGAAGACATTTGCCAGTTGGTCAGCGCATGCTTGCACTACACGTCCTGGTTATCCTTGTGAATGTTGACCTGTTTAAAGGTCTTACTCACATCAGCTGCATTGAGCATGACCACACAATCTTCCAGAACAACTGGTTCTCTCATGCATGTTTCAGTGTTATTTCCCTCAAAGCGAGCATAGAAGTAGTTTAGCTCGTCTGGTACGCTCGTGTCACTGGGCGTTTCTCGGCTGTGCTTCCCTTTTGTAGTCTGTAATGGTTTGCAAGCCCTGCCACATCCAACGAGGGTCAGAGCCGATCTTAGTCCTGTATTGAAGCTTTGCCTGTTTGATGGTTCGTCTGAGGGCATAGCGGGATTTCTTATAAGCATCCAGGATAGAGTCCCGCTCCTTGAAAGCAGCAGCTCTAGCCTTTAGCTCAGTGTGGTTAAGTTGAATGCTCTGGATAAGATGACTAAAGTGTAATGATTTGAGTCATCATGCATTATGGGATCTTAACCAGATCATTGAATAGCTCAATACTTATTGGAGGAACACAAACACACACCATACGCATGTCACATGTTACCATTTACAGTCTCAGATGTACAGCCTCTATCTTAGCTGTATATGTGTAAACACTCATGTTCTGCCCTGAGTGGATTTATTTGACTCCTAGCGGTTAGAGCGTTGGACTAGTAACCGGAAGGTTGCGAGTTCAAACCCCCGAGCTGACAAGGTACAAATCTGTCGTTCTGCCCCTGAACAGGCTGTTAACCCACTGTTCCTAGGCCGTCATTGAAAATAAGAATTTGTTCTTAACTGACTTGCCTGATTAAATAAAGGTAAAATAAAAAATAAAATTAACCCACACTGTCAGACATGTCTGGCTTTACCAGGCAGTGTCCACAACACAAGCTGCAGGGTCACCTCATAAATAATGTGAACTCTTACTGGATCCCCATACCGCCCAAAGGCCCCCGTGTGTGTGTGTGTGTGTGTGTGTGTGTGTGTGTGTGTGTGTGTGTGTGTGTGTGTGTGTGTGTGTGTGTGTGTGTGTGTGTGTGTGTGTGTGTGTGTGTGTGTGTGTGTGTGTGTGTGTGTGTGTGTGTGTGTGTGTGTGTGTGTGTGTGTGTGTGTATACATGCGACGTGTGTGGGTGCGCTTCAGTATTGTGTTAATCAACAGCTGTTCTAGGATTATCTCTTGTCAATGGACAGATTGATCTCTTTATAAAGCACTGCTGAGGTTCTCTGTCACCATTTTATTTCATTTCCAACAGACTTAAACAGACTTACTTGACACATTCTATCTACAGTATTTGTGTGTATGCATTCAGTTTGTGTATTCCTGTATCAGGCTCATCTTTGCCTTTGTGTCTGTCTGTGTTATTTGTTGTTAATAACTGTGTCTCTTTCTGTTTAATTTGTCTTTCATCACATACGTTGTTTGTCGCCCATGTGAATACAGTACGTATCTTTGTGTTTGTGGTGGTGACTAGGCATGTGTGTTAAACTGCACAACAACCAAAAATACCATAACACCTGCTAAATCCCTGGCATAGCATGGCATTTTGCCACCATCAAGGCATTCTGAGGGAGAGGAGGGCGGCTAATAGGTTGGGTGAGGGAGGGCACAGTGTGGATGCCATGGGAACCAGGGATCCCTGCAGGATAGGTTCATCTGTGCCACACAGGCTGCTGGCAGGCTGCGTACAACTGAATGTGTTGGCCTGGCTGATCACACAACGCCCTTCCCCTCTACCCTGTTTATGGGCCAAATGACTACAGCTGGGTCAAATGAGTTCAAAGAGACATACAGTATACACACACATGTTTTAGGCGACAAACACACACACAGCACATCATTATTGTAGGGAAAAGTTTATACTGAGTGGCCTAACTGACCTTTCATACTGTCTATGTCTCTCTCATGACTGTAATTCTTCCGTATACTTCTCTTTAAGACAAAGTAATGCTTTTAATGTCATTAGTATGGAAGTATGCATCTCTGAGGATGCTATAATAAGCATGCCTATACTCCTGGCTTGACTGGCTCCCTGACCTGAGTCTCGGTTCACATCCTAGATAAACAGCCTAATGAGTGTTTATGTAACGTTAGTTTCACTTACTGATCTCAAGACTGTCTCCCCATTCCACTAAACCACATCAGCATACAGAAATGTCATTATAGAAAATACATTTATCCATATATGGTGTATTTCACACGTATGTACTTCCAGTGTATGCCCTACATACATTTTAAGATACGTTACTTAATTCTAAGGATGCATATAAAGACAGACAGCTGTCACACTCATTGTTATTTCAGTAGGCTGTATTCATGTTCAGTGTTTAACGCGTTGGTTTGTAACTGATAGTTTGTCTTGCCTATAGGCTGTGATTTTCCACATGACCCGGTTGGCTATACCTCTTTATGTTGACTCTTGGATGACTGGCTGACTTTTCTAAGGGAGATTGCTGCCCCACATACCACTGTGTGCACACACACACGCGCGCACACACACACACACACACACACACACACACACACACACACACACACACACACACACACACACACACACACACACACACACACACACACACACACGTGAAGGCAACAGCGCTCCAGGGGTTAAAGCCTTGCATTTGGTGTGTGTGTGACAGAGAGAGAAAGGGGACTATGTGATGAATATGAGAAGGGAGTGCATATGTACTCTTAAACCTATGATTCACTCACAGTTCCAACATGCCTTCCTCTGCTTGCTCACGCACTCTCTCTCTCTCTCTCTCTCTCTCTCTCTCTCTCTCTCTCTCTCTCTCTCTCTCTCTCTCTCTCTCTCTCGCTCTCTCTCTCTCTCTCTCTCTCTCTCTCTCTCTCTCTCGCGCTCTCGCTCTCTCTCTCTCTCTCGCGCGCTCTCACTCTCTCTCGCTCTCTCACGCTCTCTCTCTCTCTCTCTCTCTCTCTCACACTCTCTCTCTCTCTCTCTCTCTCTCTCTCTCTCTCTCTCTCTCTCTCTCTCTCTCTCTCTCTCTCTCTCTCTCTCTCTCTCTCTCTCTCTCTCTCTCTCTCTCTCTCTCTCTCTCTCTCTCTCTCTCTCTCTCTCTCGCTCTCTCTTACACACATCATTATTATTGCAATCCACAGGGAGCCTTATGCTTCTGTTGTTACCAAGGCAACAGTAGACACTTTAATTCTGGTTGCTCTTTCTCCCTCTCACTGGGGTTAGAATTTGATACTGGAGTAATGTTAGCCCTAGAAGGTGTTTGTCGTTCTTACCCTTTTTGACTCGTTCATGTATTTTCCAAAGAATTCCTGGTATGCTTGTGTTTTTATTTAGAAACCCTCACGTTTCTTGGGTTACAGACACAATGCAGATGCTTTCAGCAGCAGTCATTGTATCATATATCTGGAGTCCTTACATTCCTCAGCTAGCCTCGTGCTAAAAACATACAGGTAACACGAAATCCTTCAAAATGATTTATTGAGCTGGACAGTGGGCTTGGTATTGCAACCCATACAGTAGTCATCATAATATAATGATCACTGTTATACTCAATGAACCAAGAGCAGATATTCACACATATACCATAACACTGGATTTGCATGCACATTTGCTTAGTGTGCTATTTGGGTGTTTGTGTGTCCCATTGGTCAGGCAGATCATTTATAAGTGTGGTTATATTTGCATAATGCTGAGATGAGGGAGTGGTGATTGGCAGGGGGTCATTGGGGCAACTGCATTGGGACAAATGGATCCAGTAACTACATGAAGTCAGGCATGACGGGGTGTAACGACTCCTGTCTGGAGCATGGATCACACCAGAGTCAGGCATGGCGGGGTGTAACGACTCCTGTCTGGAGCATGGATCACACCAGAGTCAGGCATGACGGGGTGTAACGACTCCTGTCTGGAGCATGGATCACACCAGAGTCAGGCATGGCGGGGTGTAACGACCCCTGTCTGGAGCATGGATCACACCAGAGTCAGGCATGGCGGGGTGTATCGACACCTGTCTGGAGCATGGATCACAGCAGAGTCAGGCATGGCGGGGTGTAACGACCCCTGTCTGGAGCATGGATCACACCAGAGTCAGGCATGGCGGGGTGTAACGACCCATGTCTGGAGCATGGATCACACCAGACAGGCATGGCGGGGTGTATCGACCCCTGTCTGGAGCATGGATCACACCAGACAGGCATGGCGGGGTGTAACGACCCCTGTCTGGAGCATGGATCACACCAGACAGGCATGGCGGGGTGTAACGACCCCTGTCTGGAGCATGGATCACACCAGACAGGCATGGCGGGGTGTAACGACCCCTGTCTAGAGCATGGATCACACCAGACAGGCATGACGGGGTGTATCGACCCCTGTCTGGAGCATGGATCACACCAGACAGGCATGGCGGGGTGTAACGACCCCTGTCTGGAGCATGGATCACACCAGACAGGCATGGCGGGGTGTAACGACCCCTGTCTGGAGCATGGATCACACCAGACAGGCATGGCGGGGTGTAACGACCCCTGTCTGGAGCATGGATCACACCAGAGTCAGGCATGGCGGGGTGTATCGACCCCTGTCTGGAGCATGGATCACACCAGAGTCAGGCATGGCGGGTGTATCGACCCCTGTCTGGAGCATGGATCACACCAGACAGGCATGGCGGGGTGTAACGACCCCTGTCTGGAGCATGGATCACACCAGACAGGCATGGCGGGGTGTATCGACCCCTGTCTGGAGCATGGATCACACCAGAGTCAGGCATGGCGGGTGTATCGACCCCTGTCTGGAGCATGGATCACACCAGACAGGCATGGCGGGGTGTATCGACCCCTGTCTGGAGCATGGATCACACCAGAGTCAGGCATGGCGGGGTGTAACGACCCCTGTCTGGAGCATGGATCACAGCAGAGTCAGGCATGGCGGGGTGTATCGACCCCTGTCTGGAGCATGGATCACAGCAGAGTCAGGCATGGCGGGGTGTAACGACCCCTGTCTGGAGCATGGATCACACCAGAGTCAGGCATGGCGGGGTGTAACGACTCCTGTCTGGAGCATGGATCACACCAGAGTCAGGCATGGCGGGGTGTAACGACCCATGTCTGGAGCATGGATCACACCAGACAGGCATGGCGGGGTGTATCGACCCCTGTCTGGAGCATGGATCACACCAGACAGGCATGGCGGGGTGTAACGACCCCTGTCTGGAGCATGGATCACACCAGACAGGCATGGCGGGGTGTAACGACCCCTGTCTGGAGCATGGATCACACCAGACAGGCATGGCGGGGTGTAACGACCCCTGTCTAGAGCATGGATCACACCAGACAGGCATGACGGGGTGTATCGACCCCTGTCTGGAGCATGGATCATACCAGACAGGCATGGCGGGGTGTAACGACCCCTGTCTGGAGCATGGATCACACCAGACAGGCATGGCGGGGTGTAACGACCCCTGTCTGGAGCATGGATCACACCAGACAGGCATGGCGGGGTGTAACGACCCCTGTCTGGAGCATGGATCACACCAGAGTCAGGCATGGCGGGGTGTAACGACCCCTGTCTGGAGCATGGATCACACCAGACAGGCATGGCGGGGTGTAACGACCCCTGTCTGGAGCATGGATCACACCAGACAGGCATGGCGGGGTGTAACGACCCCTGTCTAGAGCATAGATCACACCAGACAGGCATGGCGGGGTGTATCGACCCCTGTCTGGAGCATGGATCACACCAGAGTCAGGCATGGCGGGTGTATCGACCCCTGTCTGGAGCATGGATCACACCAGACAGGCATGGCGGGGTGTATCGACCCCTGTCTGGAGCATGGATCACACCAGAGTCAGGCATGGCGGGTGTATCGACCCCTGTCTGGAGCATGGATCACACCAGACAGGCATGGCGGGGTGTAACGACTCCTGTCTGGAGCATGGATCACACCAGAGTCAGGCATGGCGGGGTGTAACGACCCCTGTCTGGAGCATGGATCACACCAGAGTCGGGCATGACGGGGTGTAACGACCCCTGTCTGGAGCATGGATCACACCAGAGTCAGGCATGGCGGGGTGTAACGACTCCTGTCTGGAGCATGGATCACACCAGAGTCAGGCATGGCGGGGTGTAACGACCCCTGTCTGGAGCATGGATCACACCAGAGTCGGGCATGGCGGGGTGTAACGACCCCTGTCTGGAGCATGGATCACACCAGACAGGCATGGCGGGGTGTAACGACTCCTGTCTGGAGCATGGATCACACCAGCGTCAGGCATGGCGGGGTGTAACGACCCCTGTCTGGAGCATGGATCACACCAGACAGGCATGACAGGGTGTAACGACTCCTGTCTGGAGCATGGATCACACCAGAGTCAGGCATGGCGGGGTGTAACGACCCCTGTCTAGAGCATGGATCTCACCAGAGTCAGGCATGGCGGGGTGTAACGACTCCTGTCTGGAGCATGGATCACACCAGAGTCAGGCATGGCGGGGTGTAACGACCCCTGTCTAGAGCATGGATCACACCAGAGTCAGGCATGGCGGGGTGTAACGACCCCTGTCTGGAGCATGGATCACACCAGACAGGCATGACGGGGTGTAACGACTCCTGTCTGGAGCATGGATCACACCAGAGTCAGGCATGACGGGGTGTAACGACCCCTGTCTGGAGCATAGATCACACCAGAGTCAGGCATGACGGGGTGTAACGACCCCTGTCTGGAGCATGGATCACACCAGAGTCAGGCACGGCGGGGTGTAACGACCCCTGTCTGGAGCATGGATCACACCAGAGTCAGGCATGGCGGGGTGTAACGACCCATGTCTGGAGCATGGATCACACCAGACAGGCATGACGGGGTGTAACGACTCCTGTCTGGAGCATGGATCACACCAGAGTCAGGCATGACGGGGTGTAACGACCCCTGTCTGGAGCATGGATCACACCAGAGTCAGGCATGGCGGGGTGTAACGACCCCTGTCTGGAGCATGGATCACACCAGACAGGCATGGCGGGGTGTAACGACTCCTGTCTGGAGCATGGATCACACCAGAGTCAGGCATGGCGGGGTGTAACGACCCCTGTCTAGAGCATGGATCACACCAGAGTCAGACATGGCGGGGTGTAACGAGCCCTGTCTGGAGCATGGATCACACCAGACAGGCATGACGGGGTGTAACGACTCCTGTCTGGAGCATGGATCACACCAGAGTCAGGCATGACGGGGTGTAACGACCCCTGTCTGGAGCATGGATCACACCAGACAGGCATGACGGGGTGTAACGACCCCTGTCTGGAGCATGGATCACACCAGAGTCAGGCATGGCGGGGTGTAACGACCCCTGTCTGGAGCATGGATCACACCAGAGTCAGGCATGGCGGGGTGTAACGATCCATGTCTGGAGCATGGATCACACCAGACAGGCATGACGGGGTGTAACGACCCCTGTCTGGAGCATGGATCACACCAGAGTCAGGCATGGCGGGGTGTAACGACTCCTGTCTGGAGCATGGATCACACCAGCGTCAGGCATGACGGGGTGTAACGACCCCTGTCTGGAGCATGGATCACACCAGAGTCAGGCATGGCGGGGTGTAACGACTCCTGTCTGGAGCATGGATCACACCAGAGTCAGGCATGACGGGGTGTAACGACCCCTGTCTGGAGCATGGATCACACCAGCGTCAGGCATGACGGGGTGTAACGACCCCTGTCTGGAGCATGGATCACACCAGAGTCAGGCATGGCGGGGTGTAACGACTCCTGTCTGGAGCATGGATCACACCAGAGTCAGGCATGGCGGGGTGTAACGACCCCTGTCTGGAGCATGGATCACACCAGAGTCAGGCATGGCGGGGTGTAACGACCCCTGTCTGGAGCATGGATCACACCAGAGTCAGGCATGGCGGGGTGTAACGACCCCTGTCTGGAGCATGGATCACACCAGACAGGCATGACAGGGTGTAACGACTCCTGTCTGGAGCATGGATCACACCAGAGTCAGGCATGGCGGGGTGTAACGACCCCTGTCTAGAGCATGGATCTCACCAGAGTCAGGCATGGCAGGGTGTAACGACTCCTGTCTGGAGCATGGATCACACCAGAGTCAGGCATGACGGGGTGTAACGACCCCTGTCTGGAGCATAGATCACACCAGAGTCAGGCATGACGGGGTGTAACGACCCCTGTCTGGAGCATGGATCACACCAGACAGGCATGACGGGGTGTAACGACTCCTGTCTGGAGCATGGATCACACCAGAGTCAGGCATGGCGGGGTGTAACGACCCCTGTCTAGAGCATGGATCACACCAGAGTCAGGCATGGCGAGGTGTAACGACTCCTGTCTGGAGCATGGATCACACCAGAGTCAGGCATGGCGGGGTGTAACGACCCCTGTCTGGAGCATGGATCACACCAGACAGGCATGACAGGGTGTAACGACTCCTGTCTGGAGCATGGATCACACCAGAGTCAGGCATGGCGGGGTGTAACGACCCCTGTCTAGAGCATGGATCTCACCAGAGTCAGGCATGGCAGGGTGTAACGACTCCTGTCTGGAGCATGGATCACACCAGAGTCAGGCATGACGGGGTGTAACGACCCCTGTCTGGAGCATAGATCACACCAGAGTCAGGCATGACGGGGTGTAACGACCCCTGTCTGGAGCATGGATCACACCAGAGTCAGGCATGGCGGGGTGTAACGACCCCTGTCTAGAGCATGGATCACACCAGAGTCAGGCATGGCGGGGTGTAACGACCCCTGTCTGGAGCATGGATCACACCAGACAGGCATGACGGGGTGTAACGACTCCTGTCTGGAGCATGGATCACACCAGAGTCAGGCATGACGGGGTGTAACGACCCCTGTCTGGAGCATAGATCACACCAGAGTCAGGCATGACGGGGTGTAACGACCCCTGTCTGGAGCATGGATCACACCAGACAGGCATGACGGGGTGTAACGACTCCTGTCTGGAGCATGGATCACACAAGAGTCAGGCATGACGGGGTGTAACGACCCATGTCTGGAGCATGGATCACACCAGACAGGCATGACGGGGTGTAACGACCCCTGTCTAGAGCATGGATCACACCAGACAGGCATGACGGGGTGTAACGACCCGTGTCTGGAGCATGGATCACACCAGACAGGCATGACGGGGTGTAACGACCCCTGTCTGGAGCATGGATCACGCCAGAGTCAGGCATGACGGGGTGTAACGACCCCTGTCTGGAGCATAGATCACACCAGAGTCAGGCATGACGGGGTGTAACGACCCCTGTCTGGAGCATGGATCACACCAGACAGGCATGACGGGGTGTAACGACCCCTGTCTGGAGCATGGATCACACCAGACAGGCATGGCGGGGTGTAACGACTCCTGTCTGGAGCATGGATCACACCAGAGTCAGGCATGACGGGGTGTAACGACTCCTGTCTGGAGCATGGATCACACCAGAGTCAGGCATGACGGGGTGTAACGACCCCTGTCTGGAGCATGGATCACACCAGACAGGCATGACGGGGTGTAACGACTCCTGTCTGGAGCATGGATCACACCAGAGTCAGGCATGGCGGGTGTATCGACCCCTGTCTGGAGCATGGATCACACCAGACAGGCATGGCGGGGTGTAACGACCCCTGTCTGGAGCATAGATCACACCAGAGTCAGGCATGACGGGGTGTAACGACCCCTGTCTGGAGCATGGATCACACCAGAGTCAGGCATGACGGGGTGTAACGACTCCTGTCTGGAGCATGGATCACACAAGACAGGCATGGCGGGGTGTAACGACTCCTGTCTGGAGCATGGATCACACCAGACAGGCATGACGGGGTGTAACGACTCCTGTCTGGAGCATGGATCACACCAGACAGGCATGACGGGGTGTAACGACTCCTGTCTGGAGCATGGATCACACCAGACAGGCATGACGGGGTGTAACGACTCCTGTCTGGAGCATGGATCACACCAGAGTCAGGCATGACGGGGTGTAACGACCCCTGTCTGGAGCATGGATCACACCAGACAGGCATGACGGGGTGTAACGACTCCTGTCTGGAGCACGGATCACACCAGACAGGCATGACGGGGTGTAACGACCCCTGTCTGGAGCATGGATCACACCAGAGTCAGGCATGACGGGGTGTAACGACCCCTGTCTGGAGCATAGATCACATCAGAGTCAGGCATGACGGGGTGTAACGACCCCTGTCTGGAGCATGGATCACACCAGAGTCAGGCATGGCGGGGTGTAACGACTCCTGTCTAGAGCATGGATCACACCAGACAGGCATGGCGGGGCGTAACGACCCCTGTCTGGAGCATGGATCACACCAGACAGGCATGACGGGGTGTAACGACCCCTGTCTGGAGCATGGATCACACCAGAGTCAGGCATGACGGGGTGTAACGACCCCTGTCTGGAGCATGGATCACACCAGACAGGCATGACGGGGTGTAACGACCCCTGTCTGGAGCATGGATCACACCAGAGTCAGGCATGGCGGGGTGTAACGACCCCTGTCTGGAGCATGGATCACACCAGAGTCAGGCATGACGGGGTGTAACGACCCCTGTCTGGAGCATGGATCACACCAGAGTCAGGCATGACTGGGTGTAACGACCCCTGTCTGGAGCATGGATCACACCAGAGTCAGGCATGGCGGGGTGTAACGACCCCTGTCTGGAGCATGGATCACACCAGAGTCAGGCATGGCGGGGTGTAACGACCCCTGTCTGGAGCATGGATCACACCAGAGTCAGGCATGGCGGGGTGTAACGACCCCTGTCTGGAGCATGGATCACACCAGAGTCAGGCATGGCGGGGTGTAACGACCCCTGTCTGGAGCATGGATCACACCAGAGTCAGGCATGGCGGGGTGTAACGACCCCTGTCTGGAGCATGGATCACACCAGCGTCAGGCATGGCGGGGTGTAACGACTCCTGTCTGGAGCATGGATCACACCAGAGTCAGGCATGGCGGGGTGTAACGACTCCTGTCTGGAGCATGGATCACATCAGAGTCAGGCATGGCGGGGTGTAACGACCCCTGTCTGGAGCATGGATCACACCAGAGTCAGGCATGACGGGGTGTAACGACTCCTGTCTGGAGCATGGATCACACCAGAGTCAGGCATGGCGGGGTGTAACGACCCCTGTCTGGAGCATGGATCACACCAGAGTCAGGCATGACGGGGTGTAACGACTCCTGTCTGGAGCATGGATCACACCAGAGTCAGGCATGGCGGGGTGTAACGACCCCTGTCTGGAGCATGGATCACACCAGCGTCAGGCATGGCGGGGTGTAACGACCCCTGTCTGGAGCATGGATCACACCAGAGTCAGGCATGACGGGGTGTAACGACCCCTGTCTGGAGCATGGATCACACCAGAGTCAGGCATGGCGGGGTGTAACGACTCCTGTCTGGAGCATGGATCACACCAGAGTCAGGCATGGCGGGGTGTAACGACCCCTGTCTGGAGCATGGATCACACCAGAGTCAGGCATGGCGGGGTGTAACGACCCCTGTCTGGAGCATGGATCACACCAGACAGGCATGGCGGGGTGTAACGACCCCTGTCTGGAGCATGGATCACACCAGAGTCAGGCATGGCGGGGTGTAACGACCCCTGTCTGGAGCATGGATCACACCAGAGTCAGGCATGGCGGGGTGTATCGACCCCTGTCTGGAGCATGGATCACACCAGAGTCAGGCATGACGGGGTGTAACGACCCCTGTCTGGAGCATGGATCACACCAGACAGGCATGACGGGGTGTAACGACCCCTGTCTGGAGCATGGATCACACCAGACAGGCATGACGGGGTGTAACGACCCCTGTCTGGAGCATGGATCACACCAGACAGGCATGACGGGGTGTAACGACTCCTGTCTGGAGCATGGATCACACCAGAGTCAGGCATGACTGGGTGTAACGACCCCTGTCTGGAGCATGGATCACACCAGAGTCAGGCATGGCGGGGTGTAACGACCCCTGTCTGGAGCATGGATCACACCAGAGTCAGGCATGGCGGGGTGTAACGACCCCTGTCTGGAGCATGGATCACACCAGAGTCAGGCATGACGGGGTGTAACGACTCCTGTCTGGAGCATGGATCACACCAGAGTCAGGCATGGCGGGGTGTAACGACCCCTGTCTGGAGCATGGATCACACCAGAGTCAGGCATGACGGGGTGTAACGACCCCTGTCTGGAGCATGGATCACACCAGAGTCAGGCATGACTGGGTGTAACGACCCCTGTCTGGAGCATGGATCACACCAGAGTCAGGCATGGCGGGGTGTAACGACCCCTGTCTGGAGCATGGATCACACCAGAGTCAGGCATGGCGGGGTGTAACGACCCCTGTCTGGAGCATGGATCACACCAGACAGGCATGGCGGGGTGTAACGACCCCTGTCTGGAGCATGGATCACACCAGAGTCAGGCATGGCGGGGTGTAACGACCCCTGTCTGGAGCATGGATCACACCAGAGTCAGGCATGGCGGGGTGTATCGACCCCTGTCTGGAGCATGGATCACACCAGAGTCAGGCATGACGGGGTGTAACGACCCCTGTCTGGAGCATGGATCACACCAGACAGGCATGACGGGGTGTAACGACCCCTGTCTGGAGCATGGATCACACCAGAGTCAGGCATGACGGGGTGTAACGACCCCTGTCTGGAGCATAGATCACACCAGAGTCAGGCATGACGGGGTGTAACGACTCCTGTCTGGAGCATGGATCACACCAGACAGGCATGACGGGGTGTAACGACTCCTGTCTAGAGCATGGATCACACCAGAGTCAGGCATGACGGGGTGTAACGACCCCTGTCTAGAGCATGGATCACACCAGACAGGCATGACGGGGTGTAACGACCCCTGTCTGGAGCATGGATCACACCAGAGTCAGGCATGACGGGGTGTAACGACCCCTGTCTGGAGCATGGATCACACCAGAGTCAGGCATGACGGGGTGTAACGACCCCTGTCTGGAGCATGGATCACACCAGACAGGCATGACTGGGTGTAACGACCCCTGTCTGGAGCATGGATCACACCAGAGTCAGGCATGACTGGGTGTAACGACCCCTGTCTGGAGCATGGATCACACCAGAGTCAGGCATGGCGGGGTGTAACGACCCCTGTCTGGAGCATGGATCACACCAGAGTCAGGCATGGCGGGGTGTAACGACCCCTGTCTGGAGCATGGATCACACCAGACAGGCATGACGGGGTGTAACGACCCCTGTCTGGAGCATGGATCACACCAGACAGGCATGACGGGGTGTAACGACCCCTGTCTGGAGCATGGATCACACCAGACAGGCATGACTGGGTGTAACGACCCCTGTCTGGAGCATGGATCATACCAGAGCTGAGGATTGGAGGGTTACAGTATGTGTCTAGCTCCTGCCTCCAGTTTTGGGGGGTGAGAATAAGGGGCAATGTATTTTTGTCAGGGTTGATACGTTTTTTATATGGGAAAATCAAGTCTGAAATTACAAACTTCAGAAGCCTTTTTAAACCTCATGTGAAAGTTATCCTGCAACAGGGTGATCAAATGAAGATCCTATATTTGTATGTGTGTGCATGTGAGACAGTGTGTGTTTCATCACAGAGGATCAAGCTGTCTGGTCTATGATTTGAGGACCTGATGTACCTTCCTTGATGATGGGATTGGGCTTCAGATCATCACTGTGTCACCCTTTACCGTAATCCTCAGATCACCTACTGTAGCTTTTAGAATAATGAAATGGAGAATAATTCACTTAATGTTCTGTCTCCCTGGCAGTCTATCACTGTAACACAGTCGCCTCTAAGTCCCAACCGGTACGGGCTGGCACATAACTCTTTAGTTTGCCTTACTTTTAGCTTTACCTGCTGTGTACTCTGTGAATAGGCCTCTGGTAGCAAGCGCAGAACTGAGCTGTATATTTAATTGATAACAGACCTGTCTGCCTCTCTTTCTGTCTCTCTGTTTTTCACAGGTCAATATGTCTACAAAAGGACATCTACAGGTTTGTCAACATAGATCCCTGATGTTTTCAGTCTGCTGCCAGTCTGTTTAGTTAGTTAACCCATCTCTTCCTGGATCAGACCACCCCGCTAATCACCCTGCTGCACGACACCCTGAGACCCCCCTCAGACCCCTGGCCAATCGCTGCCATGGACACCGAGTCTATCCAGTCTGTCTACTCCAGCCACTCCAACAGATCCAACAGACATGGGTAAGACATGATTTCGCCACTCACACTCACTCACACTCTTACACACACACACACACACACACACACACACACACACACACACACACACACACACACACACACACACAC